>NC_028638.1:43754803-43887002 GCF_001406875.1 Solanum pennellii
CCACCCCCACCACCCAAAAAAAAATAATTTTATTTTTAAAAAATATTTTAATTTCATAAATTAATTTTTATTCTAGTAAAAATAAAAGATGTCTCTCAAAAACATTTTTAATTCATAAATTAAACACAAAAAATTATTTCCGGAAAATATTTTTCTAGTTACCAACCAAACATGAGAAAATAAGTCCAAATCTACTTGTTTTCCAGGAAAACATTTTCCATGGAAAACATTTTCCTCCATACCAAACACACCCTCAAAGTAAATTTTACTAGCAAGTTCAGGGAGAATTTTAAGTATTTTCCTTTTATTAAACAACTATCATAAAAAGCCACTAAACATGGCATCATTTGCTCAAGAGTATAACTTTTTATAAATATTCGGATAAATAGTAATTGTAAGTGCTCCATACAAGTTGCAATAGATCTAACATATTAAAGCTTTACTTGAATTCGCATACCTAACTTTACCACCAAAAGTAACTAATTAATGAAGTTTGTGAAACATTTCGTACAAATTTATTTTTTATCATAAATTTTGTGTATATATATTGTTAAATATTTTCAAATGTTAATTATTATAACTTATAATATTTTTTACGTAGTTTATAAATATAGAAAATTTATTTCAAAAAAATTAAAGATTTCATGCGCAAATTTCCAGTCAAACTTAGGTACCATTTGGCCATAAATTTCTCAAGTAATATTGGGGGAAAAATTGGCAAATGATGTTTTTTCATATAATTTCCCATTATTTAACAAATATTTTTGGCAAATATCCTAAATTTTCAAATATTATTTTTCTAGTATTTGTGTCAAACCTCATTATTTTGTTTTTTAAAAAAAAAATTAAAATTTTACACCAAACTTTTATCTTTTACAAAAACACCCTCTATAGTAATTGTTTGTGTTGTATTACAATTTTTTTTACGTGAACACCAAAATAGCGATGAAATATTCTGTGAATATGAAGGTGATGATATGGTTATTGATGAAAATGATGAACAATCGGTTCAGAGCAAAGTCATGTGCTTTGTTTACTTCACGATGTATCGAATGATGCTTGTTTTACTCACTTCAAATACTACATTGCTCTAGTGTCATGGACACTACTTGTTATTTGTTGTAACGAAGATCAAATTGATTTGTAATATAAACTTATGATTAGTTTTGATAGTTTTTAAAATTTATGGGTATAAATCATATCTTTCTAAACAAGTGAAATATATTTCCCAAATAGTCAAACACAAGGTAAAATTTCACCCAAATAATATTTACCAAAAATATTTAAAATTCTATGATCATACCCTAGCTTAAACTGTTAAAATTTTAAAAATATGAAATGTGTCACGTGTACTACTCTAGCTCAATTAACTTCTCACAAAGTGCTAACAAGTCACAATATTGCATCCATGATCAAGGTATGCATCACGCGCTTAGATGTTTCAAAGATTTTTTTTAATTTCGACATTAAAATTGATTTATTCAAACTCACACTAAGTAAGAATCATTTGAAAATAACGTTTTTTATCGATATTTTTTTCATATCCAAAACTAAAAGTTAAATCTGTAATTAAAGAAGGAACAACTCATCAGTGCATACTACCAAGTATATTTTATATATTGTCAAACGCAGATCATAATATTATTGAACAAATGTTATTTTTCTCATTTTGTTAAAATTAGGGGTGGGCATTCGGTATTTCGGTTCGGTTTTAGTTCTTTTTTTCGGTTTTTGTAAATTGTGTACCGAATACCGAACCGAAATATTTCGGTTCGGTTTTAGTTCTTTTTTTCGGTTTTTGTAAATTGTGTACCGAATACCGAACCGAAATATTTCGGTTCGGTTCGGTTTTTGTTAATCCGGTTCAGTTTTTATTAATTCGGTTCGATTTTTTATTTCGATTTTTTAATGGGTCTGCTGGCAACTTGACGGCGCGGCCGCTGCTGGCTGCTTGACGGTGCGACTGCTGCTGCTGCTTCTGGCGGACAGCGACTGCGGCTGCTGCTTCTGACTGCTGCGGCTGCTTGACGATGCGGCTGCTGCTGCTGCTTCTGGCGGACATCGGCTACTGCTGCTGCTTCTGGCTGCTGCTTCTGGCTGGCGGAACTCGGAAGAGGAGAAGAGGAAGAGGAAGAAGAGGAAGAGGAAAGACCAAGAGAAAAAGAAAATCAGTAGAAAGATGAAAGAGAGAGGAATAGGGCTATAGGGTTTCTTTTTTAAAAAAATTATTTAATATTAATAATTATTAATTAATATAATATAAATTATAGTATAATATTTCGGTTTAAATCGAAAACCAAAATAATACGTACCAAAAATCAAACCGAAATACCGAAAAATACAAAAAAGTAAACCGAACACCGAATCAAACACCGAAATACCGAAACCGAAATTCTGAAAAATTTCAATTCGGTTTGGTGTTTCGGTTTTTCGGTGTTTATGCCCACCCCTAGTTAAAATTTCTATTATTTCCCCTTGCCATTTGCCAATAGTTTTTCAATGTGTTTTGTTCTTATAAGAGGATGATACCTAAAGCTATCAATCATATATATTATATACTTTGATTTTATGTAATTAAAAAAAACTCGTTCTATGCTACTAGTATTATAGATTATTACTTATAGATTATTATACTTTGACTCAGAGTACAAGTTATGTCATAAACCATTCACTCATTTGATATTTTATATAATACAATAATTTATTTATGTACATAGAGGATACTTTTAAAAATACTTTGTCATCAGTCACTGATTTAGTTGAAACTTGAAAATGAGTTTTTTAAAGTTGTGTTTAAATTAAAAAAAATAAACTGAAACTTAAAAAGTTGTGTTTATATATGTATGCATTTTACTTGGGAAAAGTAATATTTTTGTGAGTAGAGATGAAATTTCACCCAAAAACTTAGATGATTTTGGAACTTGATTTTTTTTAAAGAGAACTATTAAAAAAAACACGACCAAATCTCATGATCAAACAATATTTCAATTGAAATTGGTATAATTCAATATATTTCTTGAGTGAGTGGAAATGTAAAAAAGAAAAAAAAGTGAATACTTTTTTTTTACTTTACAAAATAACTTTCACTATTTTAATTAAGTACTAATCATTGTGCAGTTGGATTGACAAATTATGTAATCCTCAACGGATACAAAAGTTTGCTTGGAGACTACTTAGTCAACCCAATCAAATGTTGAAGCACTACTTAATCCTCTGAAAATCTTTCCACCAACCAATACACCATCTAGTAAAATACTAATTCCCATTAATATAAAATATAACATTTATTATGTTTCGATTATCACATTATATTTATTACAATGCTTTTTTAATAGTTGTTACGTTTTCTTTATTGTTTTCTTCCTTTTTGTACTTGATTCTGCAGCATAAAAGTCGTCAGTCTTTCGAAAACAATTCCTCTACATTCACAAGATAGTGAAAGATTTGCCTACAATACTCTACCCTAAATCAATACACCACTTGTGAAACTTCACCAAATACGCGATGATAGTGTTATTAATACATAAAATAGGATTAAGGACATCTACTAATTCTACGTATGAAAAAGAGTTACTAAACATAAAAGGCTTATTCTAAAACCAACCGCCAGTTAATTATACATGAAAACAGCCTCGCTCTTTCCTTTCTTTTCTTTGTTACACCAAATCATAACATAATTGTAGGATCATTAGGCGTCAGATAGAATATCGATTTTAGATTCAAAATTTAAAATTTATAACTTATAAATAATTTTACGTTTTATAATGATTAATAAATTTATAATAATTAAATATATAATTTGGTAAATTTCTTATGATCATGCACACATACATGTATTTCGAATAGAAAATTATTATGTTCACGTGAATTTATAATACTCTATGTATAAGATACGCTGCAACACACATTCTAAGTCATAGTTAGCTGTAATGTAAAGGGCCACTTGCTCTTTTTCTAGATGGCCGTTGGACCATAAAATGTCATGTTTGTTACTCCTATTTATACTATAGTATATAGTTTATATAAAGAAATATGTCTGTTCATCAATAATTGGGCAAGATGTAACGTAAACCCCACATATATCATAAGAAAAAATATAAAAAAAAATATGGCAGCTTAACTGAACTGGTCCAAGCTAAGCTAGCTCATTAATCTCCTTTTTTTAAAAATAAACTTAATTATAAAGTGAATTTTGTCTCAAGCATATTACCGTTTCGAAAGAACTACTTTCATGGCTACCGTAAAATAAAAGAAATTAATTCGATATTTTCAATCTTCTTTTAGGGTTAATTGAAAATTAGATTAGCAACTACGTAAAATTATATACTTATCGAAAATTAGATTAGCAACTACTTAAAATTATATACTTATCGGATCATTTTTCATGACTTATTCGTTAGATAATATCCCGCACGATAATATTATAGTTAAAACTATATCTACTAAATGTTATTAGTAGATACTGATAATTTGGACAAATAACAAAAATTACATACTTTTAAGGTAAAATTATCTTTTGTCCCTTATAAGTTTATAATTACAGAAACCCCTCAAATTGATACAATAATATAAGTGCGGATACATTAATTTGATGCGCGAGATACATTAATCGAGTAAGATACATTATATTTTATACATGATATCTTATGTGTAAGATACATTAATATTTGAAACTAATACATTAATTTGATGCATAAAAATGAGAGAAATTTATAAAACTAATAAAGAATAATAATAATAAAAGAGCTTAAAAGATGGGGGATTTCTGTTCGACTTCCTGATCATTTTATTTAGCATAAATATTCGTATTACTTTATTTTTAATATCTTACCTGAAATATCTACACATCCATCTTATTGGAAAAAACAAATTCCATTAATTCCAAATATTTGTCCTGATTTGTGATTTCATTTGGACTTGTCTCGATATTGTTCATTTTTAGAAATTTTTTTAATACATATTATATTAAATAAATTGTAAAAATTTGATTAAATATCTATAATCGTGGCTTCGAGTATCTTTTATAGCATTGTATCGTGACCGAAAGAGACGGGAAGAACAAAGAAGAAGGCGAAAAAATTTAGGACTAATTAAAGTAAAGAATAATAATACTTAATTAATTAAGATTAAGATTACATTACAAAAGAATCTCTAAGTTAGTCTACTAAACTTTCTAATCATTACAAAAGCCTCAACAAAATTAATCTAATTATCAATTTTTCTTCAGAATTCCACTGTTATGTAGGCTGATTTTTGAATTATGGAAGAATCTAGATATGGCATCCGAAGCAGAGGTAGAAGAAAGCCAAAGCAGAGACGAGAAAAATGGCTTCAAATACAGAAACGATTTTGAAGAGGAAGCAATCAACGAACCAGTATCGCAATTTGTAAAGCCTTTTACTCTTCCATCTCAATCCAGAAGACAGATTTTTGAATCGCCACCGTAACGACGACTGCCGATGCGGCGGCGGCGGTGTCGGCTGAGTTAAGACATCGTGATGATCTCCGGCTACTTCAGAAGCAACAGTTCCGGCGACTGGCTTCTTACTTAGTCTGTTGAAGGAGAAGGAATAGCCAACAGCTTTCATTTTCATTTTTCTCTGTTGGAATGAAAAACAGAGTTTGTGCCTTTTTGTGGGTGAATGGGAGAAAACTGTATTGTTTGTATTTAAGAAGTGGGTAGGGGTATTTTAGGAAAGTGAAATTTTAATGGAAGTGGGAATAACTTTCTACAGTTCCGAGTGCGCGTGGGGTGCACGGATATGCCTTGCGGAATAAGTAGGAGAACCAGAGTGGAAGAAATTGAATTACTAATACAATTTTGGACCGTTATTTTATTTTTGCTTGGGTTCGATATATATATAAAAATTTGATATTTAATAAATTTATTTTTTTTTAATTTTTTTTTATATTTAATTAGAATTTAAAATATTTAGTTAGAAAAAAAATTAACTTCATCTATTACGCATCCTTCTAGATATAAATCTTGAATTATTTTAATTACTCATAGATTTAATGAAAAAATTAAAGATACGAAGACTATCCATTGTCTTAAAAATACGTTAATGCTTCCACGAATAAAATAAGATAGTCTTAAAAATAAGTTAATGCTTCCACGAATAAAATAATAATACACATAAGTCATAATGTGAATAATTTGCATACTTGATACTTGGTATTAGTTTTGTGTACTAATAATATTTTATTTGATATTAGTAATGCAAAAACTTTTAATATATATATTAGCATGATTAAAAATATAACTATCCTTAAAAACTTTACATATCTTTGTAGAGTGTATTTTTTTGTAATACATATATATATTTTAAAAAATTTATGCAATGCATATTATTTTTAACACATTAAATCGAACAATATATAAGACATAATCTATTAACAACTAATACAATTATAATTAATATATTTTATTTAAGATTATTCATACACACTCTACCGAATAAAGTCTGATTTGTTCCACATAAAAGTCATCAAGCCCACAACATCAAATTACACTCCGTATTTTACTCACCAACTCAATTTCTGTGCTTAATTATAATCAATGAGAATAAGAATTGTTCTCGTCTTTATATAAAAAATAAATAAATACCTTAGTTTTGTAAATGTTCTTGACAAATTTTATCGTAAGGTGTATAATCCGATAAATTAATCGTTAATTTTACCATAGTCGATTAGGTGAAAAAAAATCTGCAAAGATTGTTTTTTTCATACTCATACAAAAAATATGGTTATACATAATTTCCTATTGTTAAATTTATTAGCTACGTAAGCAAGTCCATGTAATTGAATTTATCTCGACTAATTCAAGAATTGTTGACAAATATTTCAGATAAATAGAAGTATCATTTAATTAATTAAAATTTAATGCGCATAATCAGATCAAGGTGAGATATATATGGCGATTATATCATGAATATTCATGCTTAGCACATTTGATTGACTCATTTAGTTAATTACTAGCTAATTATGATTCGAAGACTTGGTAATCTAATTAAAGAATAGCATATATAGACTTCTAAATGATTAATTAAGAAGGCTAATATCTTGCTTGCTCACTTCACAAGCTAGCCAGCAAGCCTTTTCTCCTGGTAATCAATATTTATACCAATCTTTAATTAGATTTTAAAAAGACAAGAAACATGTATTACTTCTTCTATTTTAAAATAAGTGTTATTTTATCAATAAAATTTTATTTAAAAATAATTATCATCTTAAAATTCGAAACAAAAAAAATATTTCTATGTTCCAACCACACTCTTATACTGCATCTTCTTAACAGTGTTCAAATTTCAAGAGACATTTATTAGATGAAGATGGTTTAATAAACTATTTATTGAATTTATTGATTCTAAATTTCTAATAAACGTGAATTCTTCTAAGGTAATACTTATTTTAAGGTAATACTTCTAAAGTAATCGTACATACACTTTAAAATTATTTAAGGACAATATAAATATCGAACATGAAATAAAAGCACACTCAAAAATGTTAACACTGGACACGTAGTGCACCTTTATTCTCAAGTGCTAGAAGGAGTCCAGTTAAGATTGAAGAATCTCAAGGCTGTGCAGAATAACATTTTTCTAGTGACCTAGCAAATCATTTGCAATATTCAGTTCAGATTTATCATTTATGTTTATAAAAACAAAAGTATATTTTCAAAGTTTTTTTTTAAAGATGATAAATGATATAAAGTTTAGGTTTTTGGAATATATTTTTATCTTTTAACCGACTTTAATTAGAATATTTCCATAGAAAATGGAAGGCTTTTAATACCGTCTACTTAGTGATCATGATCTTCGTTGTAACAATATAATAAGTAAAATGTTTTATTTCGAACAGATTAAAATTTAAATTAAATAAATATCATATTTTTATAATATTATGAATAGATAAATACGAAAATTAGAAGACTAGAAAAAAACACTGCATCAAAAATAATGTCGTTAAATATTTATTTTTAGCGACAATTAATATTTTTTTATATGTTTCTAATGTCTCCAGCGATATTAATTTTAATGAAATTAATTAATATCAGTAAATACTTTAACATTTTTAATTAATATTATATGCTAAAAATAGTTTTTATCGTGCATTTATAGCATGTTTAAGGATGAAACACATCTCCTGTTTGACCAAATTTTTGGTTGGCTGCTTATTTTTTTTCAGATATGCGCAATTTTTTTTCCGTCTAACTAAGTCTTTAGTTTTTAGTAAAAAAAGTTGTTCTAACCCAAAAAAAAAAGTAGCTTATCACACCAAAAAATATTTTTAATTTTTTTTTGAGAAAATTACACTTACTAGCATTTCTTTTTTTTTCAAATACTAATTGCGGCTTTAAAATGTTTTAAATAATTTTTTAATCTCTCGACCTTTTAATCTAATTTACTTTAATTTAAATTAATCATGTTATAAAATTGACTTTGTAAGTCTGTCTTAGACATTTCAAATTTGAACTATTTAAAAAAATAAAATTTAAAAATACATCGTCTTAATTTTGAATTAATCCTTAATCATGTGAAGTCTTAATTCTATCTTTAAAAACTTTTTGCTATTTCTAAAATATTTTGATAATTTGTATAACGATGACTTAATTGAAAAAAATTAAAAAATATAATCAATAAGAGGTTATCTAAAATATAAATATTTGTGGTGTTATATAATTTATATATGAATTTTTCGTATCTTATGAATAATTACAAAAAAAATAATCTTATAATGACAATTGTACGAGCATTGTGTTGTTTTTAGTTTTAAGGAGCATTATATGGTAGTATATCTTCCACTTGAAATTTATTTATCCATTAATCACCCACATCAAACTTCAATAACTTTAGATATCTCCCTTCAGCTTTTACTCTATTACACTTTTTTTCTCTTGTGGTTTATGATATTATGTGTACCTTTTTCATTTTTATTTTCTTGTAACCATTCTTTAAATCAATTAAATAAATACAAATTACTTAAAATTTGACATTTTTACCCTTCTATATATTAATTTCTTCATTTTAACAAATGCTATATAACTCATTTAACAAATATTTTAAAAAGTAAATGATCACAAATATATATAAACTAAAATGACCTTACATGCATATTTACCTACTCACAGATCAAAATAATATTTTGATACGTTTTGTATATAATTTTAATTTTAATTATAAAATTTAATTATTATTTTTTTTTAAGCTCATGTTAGGTCCAATTTACGGAAAAAAAAAACATATGAAATACTCCATCATAATTAATTTATAATCTTGCTTACAAATTAACAAAGAAAAACATTTAGAAGAACAATAACGGATGAAGTACACGTGGTTTCAACAGTAACACTTGTGAAATAGAATTTGGTGATGTCTTTGATGAGCTAACAAAGGAGAATATGGTCAAGTCCCATCTAATTTCTATATTGTTGCTACAATAAAATGACTTTTCAGCTACTATATTGTTTTAATTCTATGTGAATTTTTAAGACACCCTAAAGTGCCTAAGCAGACATGTTGAGCTGCTGTTTGACATTTTCACTGCCTTTTATAATATAGTAAAATAAAATATATATAGATATAAATTTTAAATTATAAGCTCCCATATATCTGGATAAATTTAAAAATTGTGTTGATACCTCAACTTAAGTTTTTTTGATTTGTTAAACTATTTATAATAACTTACATTAGAATTACTCATGCAAAATAAAAATTCAACACATACTAAAATAACATTATTCTAATTATTAAAAAAAAACATAATTCAATTTTCTAGTTGCGACTAAATTTTGAAACTTCAAAATACCAAAATTAAGTTTGATTTATTCGTCGGCCGAGCAAGGCTGTCCAGAAGAAAATATAATTTTATCGACATTATTATTTAAAACTAAGATCAAATCTGTGTTCTGATATTTAAATGGTTAGAGAAATAATATTAATGAAAGCAATATTCAATTAAAGTCTATACAACGATAATCATTCTTAATTTCTTATGCATGAATAATTTATTATTTTTTTAAACCACCTACGAAAACACAAAAAGAAAAATAAGAATATCCTACAAAAAATAATGAAAAAAAATAAAATAAAACCAACAAATTTAAAGAAGCTAAACACAAATGTGATATGTATTAAGTAAAAAAGTTGAATCTTCTAGATATTTAAATAATAATATTTACAAGCACAGTTAAAAAGATATGTATGAGACATTCATGTCAAATAATTTGATAAGAAGTCATTTGATCCTCTTAAAACATACCAAAACTCATGCATGGCAGACTTTGACTTAATAGTGTGAAATTAGGTTTTAGGCCTAATTCACACCTCAAAAGCTAGCTCAAAGGGAGGAGGATTGCCCAAACCTTATAAAGAGTCCACTCATCTCATTAATCATCGATGTGAGACTTTTGTCATTCTTTAACACCCACCTCACGCCCAGTGCTTAGCATCTGGTGCATGGGCAATTTTAATTTTGGGGACCCCAACATCGGGTGAGACGGGCTCTGCTCTGATACCATGTGAAATTAGGTCTTTAGGCCTAACTCACACCCCAAAAGCTAGCTCAAAGGGAGGAAGATTGCCCAAGTCTTATAAAGAGTCTACCCATCTAATTAATCACCGATGGGGGACTTTTGTCATTTTTTAACAAATACTCTTTTTTATTCTTTGAGTAGCTATTTAAGCCGGTGGACATATTTTTATTTTTATTTATAAATTGATGGAACAAACTTGTGCATATCAAATGATACTAAATAATAGAAAAAATGGTTCGAAATATATTCAAATTTTGGAAATTATTATAACAATTTCAAGCATGACCTATTATTTCTGTATAAAAGTGTATATATATATTTACGTGGACAAGTTACTATTTATAATAATATAATATTTAAGATGATCAGAGAAATAATATCAATGAATGAAATAGTATTTAAATGGTTAGAGAAATAATATCAATGAAAGCAATAATCAATTAAGTCTATATTGTGAGAAAATTTCCTTTCTATCATTTTTAATTTTTTATCCATGAACAATTTGTTATTTTCGTAACCACCTACAAAAATATCCTCGTAAAATAATGAACAATAAAAAGTAAAACCAACAAATTTAAAACATACATGTGGTGTATATCAAGTAAAATTGAATCTTTAACTTTTAATTTTAAAAATGAATCTAATGACATTCTTTTAACTGCTCATTTAATCTCTTAAGATTAAGTAGCTATTTATCCTTAATAATAATATAACCCATTTTTGGGACTCAAGAAAGACACAAAGATGAGAATTCAAAAGGGATTGGGTTCTTTTAAACCCGCAATCGGCTGCTACCGCTTTGAACTTAGAAAATTTAGTTTTAACCCGCCCCGCTTCTGCTTCATCCAGGTCGGACACAGAATTTTTGTTCAGGGATTCGAAAAATAAAAATATAAACGTGTAACTAAACTAACAAAACAGAAATTTCAAGAAGTAATAGTATATAGTTTTAGTGGCGGATCCTTGAACTTTTTTGAGTTTAAACCACACTTGTAGTATGTTTTATAAAAGGCAAAATGATCTGGTAGATCCTTGTACATGTATTAGTTTTATCGTAAACCCTTCTACTTATTCTTTTGTCATCTAGATCCTTAAACTCATTAAAACACAATTTAACGAATCCCCCTGACCGTTGACCTAACTTATGTGTCTTTAACATGCCTAAGTTGGCGAAATTGTGTGATTTCACGCTTCTTAAGGGACGAGTGAATTTTTTTTAGATAAAAAAGTTATTAAAAATAAAAACAATTAATTAAAAAGTCTTTTCTTCTTCCCCACTTTCCCTTCCTTTTTGCCATTTTCCCCGCCAGAGCAATTTCTTTTTTCCTTCTCCACGATTTACCAACAATGGAGACCAACAACTAATTCACCGGAGACCAGCGCTCCTCGAGACCATTGAATGGCAGTGCGTGAGAGAGACAAGTGGCGCGGCGGAGAAGAGTTTTTTCGGCCAGATCTAGTGATGCGGTGACTACGATTATTTTTGTGGAGGTTGGAGGAGTAAAGAAAAATGGCGACGACGGCGATAACTTTCTCCAGCAACGGTTAATTTATACTTGATAAAATAGAAACTTTATTGATTTTTTCTTTCATCCAATATTTTACTAATAATTAAAAAATAATTATGAAGAAAATAATGACTTGGCATTAATATATATGACATGGATATGATATGTCATCTATGTAAGAAAGAGTGAGCTACACACATGGTTGGATGAGTTTAAAAGTTTCATTTTAATTAAGTGTAAGCGTTCAGATGATAAAATGGTAAGTAGAAGAGTTCACAATACAAACTGATAGATGTACAAGGGTTTACTGGACCATTTTGCCTTTTTAAAACAAAAAACTAAAAAAAATTGTGAAAAATCGGAATTGAAACTTGAATAAAGGAAACAACTAAAAATAATATGGCTTAATTTCAAGGAGACCTATCACCGGATCATTGAGGGGTCCAAAATATACATATCCACATAAATACAGAAAATTTGCCATAATACATATTTTTTTGCCGAAGGGTTGGGGTGAACCCCTAGATCCCATGTGGGTCCACCGTGGCTTCATCCCCGCATATGCCTAAACACCCGCATGTCTAAGCCCGCCCCAGTCCGGCTCCTGTCCCGCCCCATTGCTATTCCTAAATTTATCGACATTTTGCTAAGATGCTTCGTGTGTTTGTGTAAGTGTGTGCTAGCGCAGAGGGACGTGAGGGAGTGGGATTTGTTTTGGGTAGTTTAAATTAAATTGGGTACAAAGTGGGATAGGAGAGTAAAAATAATGAAATCTTGAATGAATTAAGAATAGGATAATCTATATTCCGTCTTCACTTATTAGGTTGAATTTAAAAAGTCACAAATAGGAGTATATACGTTCCATGAAATAGTTATTCGAATGAGGTAAGGAAAAGGAAACCTATGTAAACTAGAAATCAGAAACATGACTTGTATAAAAGCAGTAGAAATTAAATATTGTGATTTGTGAGTAAGTAGTATACAAGTCTTGCTCTAATTATTGATATATGAGATGGCATCCATGTGGTCAGAGGTTCCAGAGGATCTGTTGAGGTTAATAGCTAATCGGCTTGATACATTGACTGATCAAGTTAGGTTTGCATGTGTTTGTACTTCATGGAAGTCTTAGTATTCGTCGCTCACATTCGTGGTGTCTACTATATCGTTTTGAGGAGGAGGCAAGTGAATTAGGTGAAAAGTTTCTTTTTTTACCACCTTGAGTTTATACCAGAGGTCCTTGGTAGGAGCAAGTTTCGAGGATGTTCCTTCAGTTGGTTAGTTTCTACTGATGATTACTCTCCTAAAATCTCTCTATATAACCCATTCACCAAGGTTCTAATCGCCCTTCCACCGCGGTACAACTTTCCTGATGTGATAAGATACTGTCCCCCAGAAAGGTCTCATCCAGTATATGAGATTGAAATCTATGATGGCGACACAGAGACTGACTTTGTAGCCACAAGTTTTGTGCACCAACACTGGATACACAAATTTGTCCTATCTTCATCTCCTAGTAAACCTAATTGTATGGTGGTTGCCATCTATGGTACTATGGATTATAATTTGGCCTACTGCAAAATTGGAGATGAAAAGTGGACATGCATTGCCAAAGGTAGGATGAGATATGATGATGTTATTTTTCGTGACAAAAACTTTTTGTATGCTGTAACAATCACAAGTCATGTGCACGTCTTTGATTTGTCGCCTAATTCTCCAAAATTGGTCGATACTATACAACCACCACCACCACCACCAGAAGAACTAGGGGAACCAGAACCGGGAAGACGAAGCTACTTGGTCAAGACTTCAATTGGACTGCTCCTGGTTCAACGACATTGGCTCTGGACAGGGTCTCTATATGAAGGAAATCAGTGTGAAAAAACAAAAATTTTCAACTTATACATGTATGAGCCTAGCAGTCGAAGTTGGCGTAGGGTGGAAATGTGCTGTTTTTGGGACTAAATACAGGAGTTTCAATACCTTCTTCTCGTGTTGGTGGATATAAAGGGAATCATATTTATTTTACAGATACTTTACTCGTTTTCAATTTGAGAACTGCTCGACATGGCCCATATGAAATTGGTGTTTATGATTTGGATACTAAAAGTGTACAGTGCTTGCAACGCTATGATACTAAAAAATACTGGATCCGGCCAACACCAATTTGGTACATACACAGCCCTGAAGATTTCTTTGAGCGCGATGTGAAAAACAATTAATTACTCTGTTTCTTTAGCATTACTCTGTTTATGTATAGTTATTTTCTTAATGCGTAGAAACTTCAAATATTTCTGGCATACCCAGTAACACCTCTCACCGATGCTAACACAATATATTAGCAACAACTTCAACGATAAAATCAAATAGAAAACCAAAATTCATAGTTGAGCATAGTAGCCTTGTACATAGTCTTGAGTTGGCCTGACTTTCTTGAACACCGACTTTAGGGCCTAAAGCCAAATTATAGAGAGGGGATTAAAAAAAAAAAATTCCACATACTTTTCTAACTTTTATATATTTGAATTCATTAATTATTGTTTTATAACCTATTTGTTTAAGTAATTCTCTTTCAATTGATAATATAACTAATCTATTCAATCTCTCTTTGAGACATTGTTCATCTTAAATAAAATTTTATCAATTTTAATTTTGAAAAACTTCTTTCGACTGAGGCAACGGTTATAAATTTTTTTAGCATTATTCTATAAGGAATGCATGCATTAGGAAAAGAATCAGGTCTTTTTAATTGATTGAGTATTTCCATTAGATCATTATTTCTACTTATATTGAAAGTGTGAGTTTCATACCTAAACTATCATTTTTTAGTTTGAGAAACACACTTCAGTGGTGTGTGTAGTGTACTCTCTCTTTTATATAAAAAAAACTGACACATGAAATTCCACATAGATAATAATTAAATAATAAAAAATTAATATTAATAAAAAATTAAAGATTATTATCCATAAAAAAATTAAATTATTTTTTTATCTCACTGCACCACCTCCTCCATGTACCACCCCTCCTCCCGCGACAATGTCATCCTTTAAAAAAAAAATCATCTATAAAATATTTGTAAAAATTTCACATTTCATTCTCTCCCCCTTCCCCGATAGAATTGATATTATTTTATTTAAAAAAATCTATCACATCCTATTTAATTTTTCGCTCCTAAACCTATGCCCGAAATCTCTGAAACACACTTATACTATACTAAGGTCCTATTACCACTCTGAACTTATTTTATTAATAATTTTCTACTCCTTTTCGACCTACGTGGCACTATCTCGTGGGCTCAACGCTGGTTGACTTTTTTTTCAAGCTAGTGCCACGTAGGCCGAAAAGGGGTAGAAAATTACTTATAAACTAAGTTCAGGGTGGTAATGGGACCTTAGTATAAGTGTGTCTCTAGGATTTCGGGCATAGGTTGAGGGGGTACTTGTGCATTTTTTATTTTTTTTTATATATATTTTTCTTATTTTGTGTTAGATACACATACATATATTTTTAGGGAAAAAAATTCTACTAGTGTACCGAATATAACATAAACAACTAAAATATATAAAAAGTCTTGTGGCGGTAAGTAAAAAATATTTTCGATATGTATATATAAATACTGAAAAAAATTGAAAGCAGAGAATTAAGTGGGATAGATTAGAATTATATTTTTAAGAAAATAAAATAATATCTAAATAAATATTTGATGAGGGGGAAGGAGATGAAGTAAAAAATGAAAAACTTTTATAAAAGAAATTTAAGCAAAATAAAAAACTTTAAAAAATGGTATGAGGTAAGAAAAATATTTTACATTTTATTTTATATAAAAAAATTAATTTTTTTATAATAGTTTTTTAATTTTCAATTTTAGCTAATACTAATAATTTATTTATTTTTTATCAAGATTGGATATTTTATTCATATGGAATATGATGTGGAAGTTCTTTAAAATAAAAGAGAGAGAAAGTATTACATATACCATGATAAGAGTGATATAAAAGGTCCTGATGAGAGTGATATAAAAGAGAGGTCCGTTTCTCAAACTAAGACAGAGATCGTTCTTTTTTAAACGGAAGGATTATTTACTTCTTTTTGGATCTGCGAAGCTTATCACCTTCATTGCTTCGCGGTTTGAAGCAGGTGAGATATCCACATTAACGCATTTACAATTTCTATTAGGCAATTCAATCTGTTGGATGATCCGCTGTTGCAAAGTATTGCATTTTCTATTTTCCGTTGATATTCAAATTGCATTTAAAATGGCAAAAGTTATCATTGTAATTTCTGATCCATGTTCTCTTCTCCAACAGTCGATGTTACAGCTCGCAAATTTCTGCGCGAGTTCGTCAACGCGACTAGTAGTACAAGCAGTTTGAAATCGAAATCTCTGCTCGATCGCATAGGGCTGTGCTATGAAGTCGAAAATCGAATCTCACGCACTGATGAAGTTAATATAGTATCTCTTCTCTATTTCTTATTCGAATTGGTATATTTTATATCTGTTTATGCATTTTTAGTCTGAAATGCGAAGTACAGCTATGTTTATCTGATAAACTTGTAAAAATGTTCATGTAAACTGATAAATGGTTAACGTAGCTTAAAGTACACGAGGAAACTTTAATCTATGCGATTTTCATCATGCTGTGAACAATTTGCCTGATTTCAACAATTCTAGAGCTCTATGTTGTAGCGGTAACTCTTGTGTGCTTTTTATAGGTTAATTAGATCTATGATGTAAATGCATTCAAGTTTCTGTGCTGCTACATGCACACACTTAATTCGATTTGATGGATCTTGTTATAATTAGTGTGGGCACCGTTTGTCGCTTGCAGATTTGAAACTTTGCAGTATCCTCAATGAAAATTACTTTTGTACTCATGGGGAGGTCATAGTGAAGATACTACGAAAAAAGTTCCTGCATATTTGGAACCTTGGCATCTGCTACCAAAAATCAGGCTCTCATGGTGAGTACATCTACTCTCTGCATTCCTATCATTATCAACTCTACTTTTGTTCTTGGTATTTGGAGTGACGATTAGGTGTCTTAATTGTTCAGTTTAACTACTAGATTTACAAGGATAATGAACAAATGTGATGTTTCGCCTGTGGCCAGAAAATGAATCTTTTAAGCTGAAAGCTTTTTGTTGAGAGAACTTGTGGTTTTGCTGACAGGATGCAGCAGATAACTGTAGTCAGTTGAGTTTGTCTTCTTGGAGAAAAATTAAAGTCATCTTGCTGATATTCCTGAAAGTGTCATCAAATTCTTGTTGGAAAAACAATTCCTGAAGCAGATTGGTGATTTCGAGAACTGTTCGTTGCAAAATTACATTTCAGGTGTAATCATTTAAAATTTATTAAATATAAATTTATAAAATGATTCGGATTATATTGAATTAATAAATGTATTAATCCAAATAAATATTGTGGATTGATATAATTGAGTTAAATATTTAAGTCCAATAAATATGGATTTAATTAAAGTCTAAATTAATTGATTTGGGCTACATTGGATCCAGTTTGTTAAACCCAATCTCATCTCATTCTAGAGTCCATCTTGGCGCCACGTGTGCAGATGATGTGGCATGCCAAGTCAAATAAGAAAACCAATAGAATCATGACATGTGTCAAAGATGACAAGCCCACTCCATAAAGCCCAAATGTCATGTCACTTAAATCTGATTGGCTGAACGGAATCCTATTCCAATCGCAACTCCTTTATTCTAAAACTATAAATAGGGGTCCTCATAATTCAGAAAACAGAAAATTTGAACGGAATCCTATTCCAGTCGCAACTCCTTTATTCTAAAACTATAAATAGGGTCAAACAGAAAATTCTAAACAAGAAGCTAGAGAAACTCTGTGGTACAAATGCCATTTAATTGTCTACAAAGCTACAAGTTTAAGAATTCAAGCATTCAAGTTCAAGAACGATCAAGATCAAGACCACCGAATTCAAGAACAAGCTCGAAGCCCTTGAGTTCAAATAAAAGTCAAGATCAAGATAAAGTTAAAGTTCAAGTTCATCATAGATTCAAGAACAAGCTTTAAAGCCCTTGAATTTATATTTGAAAAGGCAAATTCAGATGAATTATAGAGATTGTAACACTCGCATTTGAAATAATAAAATTGATTATTGCTGTAATTTTCCGTTCTTGATTATTATTTTCTCGACGCGAATTTTATTGTTTACACCAGATTATGGATACTCCTTAATCCTTCCCTAATAGGGATCTTTAAGATGCATCTTTCAAGACCTATTTGTTCACTGTGATTTTCATTTTATGATTTTGTTCATATTGATCTTGTCGAGGTGTAAATATAACAAACTATCTAATTGAGTAAGGGCTATCTTTGTTGGTTCTATATTACAGATTCTTAGAATCGAATCTGTTACCCAAGTTACCATAGAGATTAATTTGTTCTCAAACGCTTTCAGTGAGTAGGAATTGAACTTCCAAAAAGATTTCAGAAATGCCAATTCTATTATTCCGAGTTGTAGGTTGTAACATCTACAATTATAAGACACAAAGTGAGACTCTGAAAAGCTTTCCTTTCATGTCTGCTTCTTCTCATCATTTCTTTTGTCTTTGGATCCTTGTTATTGAAGTACTAAAGCAGCTGAAACTTAGTACTTTCGTGAGTATTCAAAGAGGTTAAAGTTGTCCTTGATGGATTATAAAGGTCAAATATCCTCCACTGATTTCATAAAATTTGAATTTTCAAGGTTAAATCTCATTCATTTAGTTCAATGGATAAGTACACGCTTGGGCCTAACATCTTTGTATAATTTTCTGGGAGAATCAAATTTTCTCTTCCTCCGCACCCTCCTACCATGTTGTGGGGCATATGCATATCTCCTATTCACATCTTCAAACCGTCTAAGTCTTGCTTCTCTCATCTTGTCCACTAAGGAGGCCTCCTCTTCACATGTTCAAACCGTCGTATAAGTTTTGTTTCCCTCATTTTGTCCACTAAGGAGACCACTTCCATCTTGTCACGAATAACTTCATTTTTAATCTTATCACTCCTAGTGTGCTTACACATCTATCTCAACATCCTCATTTCTGCGAATGCATCTTCTACACATAAGAGTTCTTGGTTGACCAACACTTTACTCCATGACTGGCCAACACTTCACCCCATACATACAATAGCCATGGTCTAAACATTACTTTGTAGAACACACCTTTAAGTTTAGATAGTACATTCTAATCACACAAGACTCCGAAGGCAAGCTTCCACTTCATCCATGCAACATCCAGTACGATGAATGACTTATTCCTTGCATTACCAACCCAAGATACTTGAAACTATCTCTCTTAGGGATAGCTTGAGTGTCAATCCTCACTTCTATGCCAAACTCATACACTATGAGCCTGTTTGGCTCAGCTTAAAAGCTGGTCAAACTGACTTAAAAGCTGGTTTTTAATTTATTTAGTTGTTTGGCAATACTCAAAATAACTTATTTTAAGTTAAAAAAAACTTATTTTAAGCCAAAAGTTAAAAGCTGGGGTAGAGGTGCTTTTTTTTTTTTTAGCTTATAAGCTGTTTTAAGTTGACCACATTTTTATCTTTTTGCCCTTAATATTTTTATACAATCTCCAAATTATAACATAACCCTAACATCTCTTTCTTCCATTTTTGCCTTTTCACGTTTGGCATAGCAACTTCAGCACTTTTATCCAAACACATAACTGCTTATTTTAAAAATAAGTTTCAGCACTTTCAAAAGTACTTTTTTAAAGCTGCTTTTATTAAGCCCATCCAAACGGGCCCTATGTCACCAAATTTACACTCTCAAATATTTAATATTCTATTTTAGTCTTGCTCAACCTAGTTGCGTAGCACATGGTGGTCAGGGTTCGTTGAAAAAAATTATGTATATACAAGTAAAATAATATATTAAATGATTATATAACATATTTTGAACACCTTTAACAAAACAAGTTGTTATAGCCCAGTGATTTCAAGTGTTCGTGTGTTCGAATCTCACTAGTTCTACTTTTTGAAATAAAAGCTTTTGTTGTTTTATTTCTCAAACACCCTTTATGAAATTTTTAGTTCCGTCACTGGCTCAACCTGAACCTTTTAGTCTAAGTGTGTCTACACACCTTCAACTTAGCATTAACTCTATCACGTGTCTCATAGGAAAGAACTATATCATCCACGAATAGCATATATCAAAACACCTCATCCTAAATACACCACGTCAGTTTATCCATCATCAATTTGAAATATTTATCAATAATATAAAAAGTACATAGTTTGATTAATGTGTCACTACTAACGTACAATATTTACAGTGAGAAAGTGATTTTCAGGGGTTTGCTTGGTTGCAAGTATAAGGAATTACGGATAGAATTCATCATTAGCTATGTAATACAGTAATACTACACATAATTATAAGTACTGTATACATAGTTTTTTTTTTTGGATGGTATTATATACATAGTTATGTATGATTTGAGCATTAATATGCATATTTATGTTTAAAGTAAGAATTATTTTTTTCACTATATTTATATTAGATAATTGAATAAAAGAAAACAAGAAAACACTTCCCAATTTCTTTTTTTTCATTATATTTAATGTTGGTCTGGTTCTATAAAGAACATGAAGTTGGAATCGCTAGTAATCGCGGATCAGCATGCCGCGGTTTAAACACTATATCACATAATTTTTCATGATGTAATCTAAAAATAAAATTGTCAAAGTAAAAATTTCACATTTTTATAAGTGTTACAGAATAGAACTTGAACTTAGTTCCACAAATTTGAACATGTTCCAACAGGGTTCTCCATTGCAAATAACACCACAAGAGCTTTTGTGGTCTAATTCTAAATCAAGTGGGTCTATGCAGAATGCCGACTGTTGATAGAATGTATCTCAATTTCTCGTTTATGAGTAGAGAAAATTAACCTAACAATAAGAAAGCCATTTCCAGTATCCGCCATGCCTACTGTGGGCTGATGCCAGCTGTCTATCTTGTTTAGAACTTGAACTTAGTTCCACAAATTTGAACATATTCTCATATGGATTCCAGAGGGTTATAAGGTTTCCATTTCATACAGAGAATTAGGAAACGGACTGATCACAGGTGGAACTACTTCTCTAAAATTGTTCATTAAGGAAGAAGGATTTTTTACCTTTTTCTTTTATATGAGGGTAAGAACTGCAGAAGTGTCAATGGAGGCACCAAGATTTCCCCAAAAGACAGATACAGAACCAAATCTGTTGATGCTCTTACTAGAAATAAATAATAATTTACATAACAATTGAATTAATTGGAAAAAAATAAAAAGTATAATTAGTAAGAAATTTTATCTAAAACATAAATATTTGTGGTGTTGTGTAACGTACAACAATTTATATATGTTTTTCGTAGCTTATGAATTATTACAAAAAGAAAATGATAATGATAATTGAACAAGCATTGTGTTATTTTTAATTTTAATGAGCATTTTATGATAATATCACCATCTTTATAGATAAATAGATTTCAGGTGTCATATCTGTCCAAAATAACTTTGTGACAATTTCATTGTTGATATTTGTCCAAAGTAACCAATATCACCCATCTAACACTGTAATTTCTAAATGTAGGTTATATATTGTCTAGTTGATTTACTCAAAAAATAATAATAGCCTTGAGAAAACACTGATTATGATATCATTATATAAATATTGCTCTTTAGATTGTTAATCTGCCATTTAAGTCTTCTCGAAGTTTTTCTCCGTAAAGTGAGATGACCAGTTCTTTGTTTAATTTCTTGATTTAAATGATTAAACGGAAGTTTTGGGCGTTGGTAAGATGAGAACTTATAATTTGAGTGGACCGTTTTCAATTAATTTTAAATTATTTTATTTTAAATAATAATTTTATATTAAATGTCAGAATTATAATAATTTTAAATGAAGATCTAAGTTGAGTGAGTTTATTAATGCAAAAAGAATTTTAAGGACTTTGTTAGACAAAATTTGAAAGTTGAGTGACCTTTTAAAATATTAATCTCCAAATGTTTGACCAACATAAGTTATTTTTGGAGAAATAAGATAGATCTTGAATTCAAGCTTTGAATATGAAATAATTCTATTGAAAAATGCACAATTTTAAATTTTATCAAAATTATAATATAGATTCAATATTCAAATGTCTGTTGAGTAAAATTATGGGTTGTATTTTCATATTTCCATAGAAGTATAACTCCTCCAACATCGATTTCGAGAACTATTTACCCCCTAAATATGTCACATCACACAAAAACATTATTTCGTCCTAATTTATATGATTCACTTTCTTTTTTGCTCAATTCCCCTCATCCTCCAACCCCCGCCACCACAAAAAAATCATTTTACCCCTAGTTAAATGATTTATATCCGTACAAATATTTATGACTTATTTTAGACTAAATAATTTTTTATCAAGTCAAACTATCATATGAAATGAGAATCAATATTATATTGTTTTACTTTGTTATTTGTCTTTACCACCTATAGTTATTTTAGATTGTTTCTGAGATGCCCTCGATTCAAGTGAGTTAAACTCAAATAACATAAGAAAAAAACAATGAAGAGATCACAATAGAAAATATAAAAAGTAGTGTAGCGCCTGTAAGATATGAACAACACTACCAACAAAATAGTGTGATAATCGAAACATATAAAACAATATATGACAAAGACAAGACAATATTCTACCCCTATTATTCTTCTATACCATTACACGACCTTCTTTCTATCCTATCTAAGGTCATGTTCTCAGTAATATAAAGTTGTGTCATCTCGTATCTAATCACTTCTCCATAATATTTTTTCAGCCTAATGAAAAGTTGTAGACTATTAAATTTGCAGTTATTTTTACTTTTTATGTATTTATTTTATTTAGTTCAATTTAAAGAAATCATGTCTTAACATTGACTTTGTAAATCTGTTTCAATTTTGTAATATATTTTTTAGATATATCAAATTCAAACTATATCAAAAAATTAAATTTAAAATGTCTTATCACTTTAAATGCATAATCAATTGTGAAATCTGAATTATATTTTTAAATATTTTTACTCTTTCTAGAATATTTTGATAATTTGTATAACAATTGACTTAGTAGGAAAAAAAATAAAAAATATAATCCATAAGAAATCATCTAAAAGATAAACATTTGTGGTATTATATACGTACCTCAAATTTCAACAAAACGTCCCAATTTTTTTTTTTGTTATATTTAATTGTGGTCTGGTTCTCCTTTAAACACTATATCACATAATTTTTCATGGTGTAATTCTAAAAACAAAATTGTCATAGTAAAAATTTTATATTTTTATAAGTGTTACAGAATAGAAACATTTAATCGTACATAGTATGAAATTTTCTCATTTTTATATAAGTGTTATAGAATAGAAACTTATTAATCGTACGAAATTTTCGCATTTTTTATATAAGTGTTACAAAATGGGTTGAGAAGATGAAATTCAGCAGAAGATGGAGGAGTCCAATAGAAAACGAAAGATGTATTTTTTTTTCTGCGGGAGGGTTACCACCAAAAAAGATTGACAAACTAGATTTTCCCAATAATTACATTCAGAATGAAAACTACAAACGTTGTATCCAGAACAAAATCTACTAACACTTTTGATTGAAACATTGAGAAATTTACAAATGTTTCGAATTGGAAGCGTTGAGAGGATTTTTTGAAGAAGGTTGAGCGTAAGAAGGGATCGATATAAGTAAGAGATAAATTATTGAAGGTTGGGCGTAGAAAATTATGCAAATCATTTTATTTTAAATAATAATTATATATTACATGTCAATATTTTATTTTAAATAATAATTTTATATTACATGTCAATAGGGGCATTTGTGGTTCACTGGATCGGTTATTGATTAAAATCAAAATCAAATCAATCTAGTCGGTATTTTAAACTTTTAAAACCAAAACAAACTAAACCAATTGTCGATTTGGTTATTATTGATTTGTTCGATTTGGTTCAATTTTCTTTGATTTATTCGGTTTGATAGTAATAATTTTTTAGAACGTACTTATCTCGATAGACATAAACATCTAGTACATGAGCAATCCACAAAAAATATTATCGGTTTAATTAAGAAATACTAAACTATCGATTATAAGCAGGGTAAGTAAATATTAAAATAGATTTTGATAGACTTGGACTTAGGAATTAGGATTGTCATAGTTGGATTAAAGTATTGGCTTGAGAAAATTGTAAAGTTAAAAATTTCAGTTAATTAAAATTTAACATTATGAATAATATATAAATAATTATAAAATTTTATATATCTAGTTTGTCGGTTCAATTTGATTATTTTTTTGATTGCTTTTAGTAAAATATAACAAACCAAATGGTATCGATTTTTAAAATTTAAAACCAAACCTAACCATACCAAACCATATATCCATTTTTTTCAATAGGCTTGGCTCGAATTGCGGTTCTGTTTGATTTTTTAAACATAACCGTGAACAACCCTACCTGTCAAAATGGATCATCAAATTAAAATTTTTATAACATAAAAATTAACTTACCAAATCATATTGTTTGCCACAAATTTTAAAACAGAAAATAAATTACAATCACAAAAAAATATGAAGAAACCTGATTTTTATTGATAAATAGCGGGTATACAATTCAATTTATCTCTTGATTCATATCTTTTAAGATTTCTCCGTGATTCAATCTTCTGAAATTATGATGATTTTGATTTGATCTCCATAATTCGGGACTTCAAATCCATAATTCAAGAGTTGTTGGTGCATATTTCTCAAACTAAGATGATTTGAATTTGATCACTTTATGAATATTTTATGAATTTGTGGAATATTTGAGATTTTGATCTCTTTATGAATATTTAATGAATTTGTGGAATATTCATTATTTTGATCTCTTTAATGAATATTCTATGAATTTGTGGTGAAATTTTCTTCCATGAATTTGTGGTGAAATTTTCTAGATTAATTTTTTTTTGTGGTGAAATTTTTGAGATTTTAATCTCTTTATGAATATTTCATGAATTTGTGGTGGATTTTTTGAAATTTTGATCTCTTTAATAAATTTTCTATGAATTTGTGTCAGAATATTTAAGTTGATTTTTCAAGGGAATGTAGCACCCTTTATATAAAGATGGACTATCAGAATATCGATATGTTTTTTCAAGGAATTGTGTATACTTTATATTAGGATGGACTATTGTTTAGAATTGAGTAGCATTCAAGAATCCTAATTAAAATTGAACACATTCAAATTGAATACGTGATGTAGTTTTGGAGCGTCCCACAAAATTTTAATTTGTCGACATTTGTCCAATGTTTGACCAAAATGAATTGTGTTTGAGTGATTTGACTGTCCACTTTTCGTAGATAGTAAGTAAGCATTTGACCATCGATATCATATCACAATATGGTAATTGTGAGATGAAATCAACATTTGGACATGTGATTTCACACTGATTCCATCTCATAATTTCATATCATGAGATGGAATATCATATTCTCTAAAAAACATGATATGAGAATTCCATATCATGATTTGAGATTTTTTAAATACAAAAATTGACCCATAAGTTTATATTTTAAACAACCCTATATTATATTTACTAAACATTATTTCATATGCAGATAAAATTAATAATCACATCATTATTTTTTAAAAATTATTATTCTCACCAACATAATATTTATTGCTGCTTTCAATTTGGTGGATATAAATGATAAAGTAAGAATTGATCTGGTAAATATAAATACAAATGGAGGGATTAATGTTCTTTTTTGTGTTTTCATAATTTTTTTCCAGCTACATATGAAAATGTTTAATACATGTTTGATAATCACTACTTCTCATACATATTTTAGCACGAAGTTAATGCGATGAAAATGTGTAATTGCACACAAGTGAAACAAAGAATAAACCATATGATATTGACACAAGTGAAATTTTTCATAACTTGTACAATGTTACATAAATATTTATGATAATACCAAAGCAATGATGAAATAATTATGATTTATGAGCATGAAAATATATTTGTGAATGCTATTGGCCAACAAATGATCAAAACAACAATGTTGGGTTGTCTTCTCTGTCATATGATAGAGAAATGCAACTTAATATGAGACGTTTGTTCGTACTATGTGGGAGGATTATACTATAAATTGGTACACTATAATTTATGTTCAGTTTTTTATTGAATTAAAGTTTGATCAATTAAAGTTAGATTAAACAATTAAGTGGAGAAAAATGACTTTGTAATAATTTGTTATGCGACTTTGTAATTTTTTGTTTATTTGATAAAATTGAATAAACAAATGAGACTATTTTAATAGTTTTACTTATGAGATTCTTATGTTTATGAGAAAATATACAACACAAAAATTTCATATCGTATGTCTAAACAAAACTTCAACTTAATCGCATGATTTCATCAAACGGGTTCTAAGTAGGCGTTTGACCATGCGATACCACATCACGATATGAAATTGTGAGAAGGAATCACCATTTAGACATACGAGTTCACGTTGATTTTATCATATTCTCCAAAAATCATGACATGGGAATTTCATATCATGATTTGAAATTTTTTAAATACAAAAATTGATCCACAAATTTATATTTTGTTAAAATCACCCAACATTTATATCTACTAACCACTTATTTCATATGTAATTAAATTAATAATCACATAATTATTTTTGAAAATTTGTTATGCTCACCAACACAAATTTTATTATTACCTTAAATTTAGTGAATATAAATAGGAATTGATTTGGTGAATAATGGAGGGAGTAATATTTTTTTATTTTTGCATAATATTTTTTTTCTCTTTCGTCTACATATGGAAATGTTTAAAGCAATTTAATATGAAAAAAAGGACAAAATTGGTGATATATATTTGATAATCACAACTTCAAGTTTCAATATATTTATTTTTAACACGAAATTAATGCACCAAAAATGTGTAATTGCACATAAGTAAAACAAGACATAAACCATATGATATTGACACACAAGTGAAAATCGTCATATCTCGTACAATGTTACACAATTATTTGCGAGAATACCTAAGGAATGATGAAATATTTATGATATATGAGCATTAAAAATAGATTTGCGAATGATATTGATTAACAAATGACTTAAAGTAACAATGTTGGTTCATCTTCTTGGTCATATAATCAATTGAGAAATACAAGTTCAACATGAGGATTATATGAAAGACGAGTACACTACAATTCATATTCAATTTTTTTAATTGAATTACTAGTAAAGTTTGATCAATCAAAGTTAGATGAAATAATTACTTACGCGGATTGCAATAATTTATTATGCGATCTTATATATAGTTATTTATTTAATATTGAATAACAATTGATGTTATTTTAATAGTTTTACCATTTATGAAATTTTTATATTTATGACAAAATATATAATACAAAATTCATATCGCATAGCTAAACAAAACTTTAACTTTAATAATGATTTCATATGGCATGGTCATACAAGCCATAAATTTAAGCTCTTGTACTAAAAATACGTGATTTAAATTTAATCAAAATTTTAATATAGGTCAATATTTAAACGTATGCTGAGTAAAATTACGGGGTTTGTATTTCTATGAAAGAATTGTTGAAAGCCACCAGCGTGGCATCAAGACAAAGGGACTCGTACTCGGTCCCCAAAAGGGCCAACTCAACTCTTGTCTACAGAGGGAGAGAGAGAGAAAAAGGGGTATAAAGGGAGTGTTTGAGGTAAGAATCCAGCGGCAGATCTGCAGCAAATTCAAAGAAAAAGATACCATCGAGGCTGCATAAAGAGAAAAAAGTAAGGGGAATTAGGAGAATATCGTTTTGGATACCATTTCATTTTCTTTTTTACTTCTTCAAGACTTGTATGTGTTTTGGGTACATATAAATATATATATATATACAAGCTTATCATCATATTGTGTGTCCACGTTTTTTTCTCTGTATTAGAGGGAAAAGGGGGTAAGAAGGATTGAGGCAGTGGATGGTTTTTTAAAAGGTAAAGAAAAAGAGTGAGAAGAACATGATTGAGTGGAGAGAAGGGACTTGTTATCCTAAGGCTTTAATGGGAGTGAATGTGGGTCTTGCTTCTGTCGATGCCGTTATTGCAGTTCTTGCTTTTGCTCAGGTACTCTTCTCTCTCCCCATGTTCTTCATTGTTTCAGAGGGTGTTGTTATATATGTGGCGTTTCTGCTAAAAATTATGTATTGATTATTGGAATTTTTGTGTTGGGTGTTCGTTTCTTGTTCCCAATTTGGGATTTTGGGAATGCATTTTATTGGGATTTTTGAAGGGTTTTAATGGATTCTGAATGATAATCTTGTTTGTGATGGACAATGGAAAGGTGCTGTTTCGGCTAGGTTTGTGATATTGATTGAAAAATTGAGTCCTTTTGCTAAATTTTCTTCCTGTGGCTTATTAGTTTCTGTGTTGTCAATATGCTTGAATTCGAAGGAAATGTAAGTTCATTTGTCACAATGGGGTTAAGTTTTTTGCTTTCTAATTTACATGGGTTTATACAGACGCATTTTCTTGAGACAGTTTTCTGCCATTGTCATGCATAGTTTAATATAATAAGTAGTGTATCTCTTTGACAAGTTCTGCTGAATTTAGTTATTTAAAGTTGCAAAGATTCGATTCGAAGAGACCAAATGTAATCTTGTTCTGAATATGGATTTTCTGAAGCAGAAAGCTTATTTTTCACGGGGACTTTGCCATAGATCACTTGCATAGCGATTTTTACTATGATTTCTCTTCCTCTTCTCTGGGAGGAGTAGGATGCAGTTTTTTGTGGGCCAAATTGTGATAAGTTTTGTATATAGTGCTTGCAGCAACATCTAGGGAGTTGTCGAGAAGTGATTTTCACTGTTTTGAGGGACTTTACCAGTATTATGGCATTTATGGCCAATATGATTCCCCATGGAGATTGCATTAACTATATGATTGTTATCTCCACATTCAATAGATTTTACTGCATTTGGTGAAAATGGTTGGGTGCCATTGTTACAATAGCATCAAAGATACTAGCTAAATGTGGAACTTTTGAATCATTGGTATTCGCATACCCGCTCTGCAGTTGTGTAGGTGAACATGATTTTTGATGTCCTTGAGAATGGGCTAAAATTGGGATTGTTCTTGAAGCAGACTACTGGGATTCAACCATGTGTTGTTTTTCTGTTAATGCTTATCAAATACCATATCAGTCCTACGCTTGCATAACATTTGATTTAAAATGGAATAAAACAATTGTATCTGAAATTATATTGTTAAATGATTCTCGGAGAATCAAGAAGATTGTGGATACTAATTTTATTCATGACAAAGAGATCTTATATGTTTGAGCTTGGGAATTCCATGTTGGAGGTCTCAAGTTCGAAACCCCTTGCCAGCGAAAGCAAGGGGTTTGCCTTCTGGGTCAAGCTCGTCGCACCAGGCTTGCCTAGTGCGGGTTACCTCTCCTATTTGGTTTGCGAGCTATTGCATAGGAGCGGGGTTTTACCCTGTGCGCACCCAAAAGGGTAGCGGCTGGGGGTTTCCCTTGTAGTCAAAAAAAAGAGAAGAGATCTTATATCTCAAATTTGGACCAGAAATACGTGTAGAACTCTTCTTTCTCGTTGAGAGTGCAAGATATCATTCCAAAGAACAGTTTGAAAGCTTTTCAGAAAGTAGCCAATTTTTTAGAGCTAACGGCTCTTGTTTAAGACAGGAGAGTACCTTGCTTTTCCTTTTGAGATATCCGTACTCTTACAGAATTTTGTGATCCTTTTGTTCTCTATCCTATTACAGTTAAAGCAAAAACTTGGTACGTTCGGATAACCTTTAATTGGAAGCTAATATGGTGTAAGCATAACTCAGGGTATGGATCTTTTTTTCCCATCCATGTTGTTGTCAATGCTTCCTGAACTGCAAACCGAATCTCCAAATATCCTCCTTACTCCTTTTCCTTTAGGCATGACCTCTTTGAAGATTATTTTTTTTTTATGAAGTAATTAGTTCTATTGCAGGCATCAAGTAGATGCATAATAGTTAGAAAAGCTTAGTAGCAAAAGGTCAGCTCTCCTTTACATTGTTAATTGAGAATCAGGGAGCGGACATGGTTCAGAAATCAGGGCAATCTAGAGGGGATAAATAAACCCAACTATACAAATAAACCCAACTATACAAAAACATGAGGCAGTTAGCTTTATTGGTAGGTAGTTGATATTCCGTCAAAGCATCTTCTATTCCTTTCGTTCCAGATACTCCAAAAAATGGTTGCAGGTATCTTTGAAGGTTAACTGACGTACCCCACTTCATATCCCAAGATCATGGTGGATGTTGGTCAACTGCAGTGAGGAAGCATTCCCTTTTTCTAATTATTTTTTAAAAAGTCTACTTCTTAAGAAGAAAAAGACATTGCAGACCTGTATCAAAATATTTCATCACTGCTTGGTGCGACTTTCTGCGACTTAGGTTGCAACTTTCTCCAGTTCTTCTTCTTCAAGCTCCAGCTATACTGTGTTGCTACTTCTTCTTCTTCTTCTTATTATTATTATTATTATTACCATGCTGCTATGTTCTTTTTTGCTGCTGCGTTCTTTTTTTCTCTTCTCTTGTTTCGGTCTTCTTCAGCTTTTATATTCTTTATTTGTTTCTCTCTTTTTTTTTTTCTTCAGTATGTTAATTTATTTGGATTTTGTTTATTTATTGTCTTCTTATTTCTTTTTTCTTTCATGTGTTGCGTATACTTCTTGTGTCTAATTTTAATTATTTTATTTCCATTTTCTTCTCATTTTCATTTTATTCTCTTCTTTTTCAGTAGCTTTTTTTGAATTACAGTTGTTGTTTAATTTTTTGTTCTCTTAACAGCAATTTCAAATGGCATCATCTGAGCAAAATAGAGAGCCATCAATTTTTTCAATGGCATCATCCATTTATGTTTTGTTTTTTATTTTGCTTGTTCTATCAAGGATTTTTGGCTTTCAACTTTCTAGTTTTTAAATTGAAAGATTTGCTTCTATATATTATTTCTGTTGATGTCTTTTTTGATTTAGTTAATATTACTCATGTGTGCGAGGTTTATTTTATTTTTGAAATTGTGCTTCACTTCAATGAAGAGAGTGAAGGGAGCTTTTGTTGCTTTTTTGCGCTTCATGCTCTCAAAAACACTGCCTCCCAGCAAACTACTCTATAATTAGTCCAAGGGGAGGGCTAGATTGGTTTTCTTCTACAAGTATAAGTGTCTTCTCCTCATGTATGTTGATTGGTTCAAGATGGAAATCGTTAAGAGTCCCTTGATTATTTGTCCCACTTGAATAAAGAAATTGTTTCTTCGGCTTGGTAACTCTTAAAGGAGGTGTTTGACACATCCCTCGGCAGAAGATGTTACATATGCCTTGTTTTTGCATTGCTCAGTTGCAGCCGATATATGGAAGTATATTCCTGTCCTTTTGTCATTCGATGAGTTATGCCTCATGGTCATAGCATAAAAGCACATACATAAGTGGGGACAATAGAATGTAAGGGAACAATTAAAAAGTTTTGACAGACTGTTCCAGCTTCTATTTTATTCTTTGGTGCCTATGGCTGGAAAGAAATAGCAGAATATGCTTCTCAAGGAGCCTCTTCTCCTATTCATGCTTTGAAGTATAGATGTCTTGTGTACATTTTTTTCTGGAGTAACCATTATATTCTAAATAATTTTGATCAGCTTTTACACTTTGTGAGCTCCTTAGGCGGCATAAAGGAGGATCACTGTTTAATTTAGGTGCTTGCTTAATATGACTAGTTGCTAAGATTGAAAACCAGAGAGGCCGGGGGTGGGGGTTGTGTGAGAGTTTGATGTTGTCAATGAGTTATCAGCATTCAACTACAATCTAGGACCATTGTGAAGGTGAGGAATGAATCCAGCAGAGTACTTTTTGACACCAACTGGGTGACTAACTGAAAAAGATAAAACCTTAATCTAGCTCAATTCTAACCTTGGGATACTGAAGCAATCTAATGGCTGCAAACCAGTTTGGTGCTTCTTTTTAGGTTGCTGCTCGTGCCTTCCGTGGTTGCATAATGTTGGTGCAACTCTATTAGAGTATATTCTTGTGCTGTTAATGACACTCACATTTGCAGTGTGGTAGTGATTATTTCTGGTTAAATAGATTGTGCCATCATATTTTTGTGCAACTAAACTTGCTTATCTGTTTTTCCAGTTAATGAGAATTCACTCTCGGAATACACACAGTGGCTGGACTCGTCAGAAAGTAAGCATTTCATCCTCAATTCTCTGGCTGATTTTATTGGTACCTGAGCTGGATGAAAACATTCTGTCCCTTCTACTTTAAATTAAAGTACTTTCCCAAGGTCTAAGTAATTATTGAACAATGTGAAAGCAGGCCAATTTGCCACCGACACTTTTTGTCTAGTTCCAATTATGAATAGCAAATATACTAATGAAGCATGTTGCTAGATGCTTATATGCGACCGACTTTCCCTTTGATACCGAAAGTTACTCTGATTTGGGTGTTGTTAATTCTCTTTGGGAATTGCACCCGAGGGTGTGGCCTAACTGTCAATGAAGATGAAAACCATGAAACATAGTAGAGACAGACTCCTAAGTGAGTCCTTCCCATTTGCCTAAGCCTCAGAGGGTAAAGTTACCCTGTATTTGTGTTGGTGTGAGGTAGTTGAAGTGCTCGCAAACTGGTCTAAACACCACAATTACAATAATAGTAGTTTTCTTCGGCAACTAAGACTTAGGTATGCATGTTCAGGTGTGTAATCATTTCTATCTTTACATTAACCATAAGTGACAAGGATAAAATCGTGGAGGAGGTGTGCGTATAGGGAGTATAGTTCGAGTAAATGGCTGGTTATGTAAGCTCTATTACTGTTGATACTTGGTATAATGTATTTTGCATACTTATTAGAAACACTTTCCTCATCTGTTTTCCTTCCAGCCGAGCTCCTCACTTATGTTGCCGGTTTACCTATCAAGAGTGTAGAAGAGAGGAGAATATGAAAAGTCCCAGAACCCATGTTGATGATATTCAACCGAATACTCTTGTCTAAACCATTAGTATTATAATGTTCAACACCCATGCTAGCATTGACGGTTCAGGTGACATATCATCTCTTTTTAATAATATTAGATAATTCAGGTGACATAACAGTGGTCTTCAGAAGCGAAAATATACTTGAAATTCCTTTACAGTTGTGGTATTAAGTTGCTTCTTTCTCACTATTGCCATAGTAATGAGTAACGATCCTTATCCTCCATTTCTACAACTTGATAACTATTTCCTAAAATTTTCTTTTTTGATAACCATTGCCTAAATTACTGTTCATCATGTAGGTTTTCAAAATTTTAGTATTCATACCAGGTTAGTCTCCAGTTTTTTCCATGTGATCTAGTTGTACTCTCTTAATGTATCTCTCTTCCCCTCTCAGTCCTCTGATGAGTACAAATCCAAACTTCAGGATATTAAACCCAGCCTAATCACTTGGCCATTATGGTATTAGTGGTTCATTTATGCTCACATCTAAATTCTTTGGTGTTAGAGATGAGGGGTGTCTATGCTCAGTTCTTGGTGCAAGATCAGTCTATTGATGATTGACCATGGAGGTTTTACGAGTGTGATAATGGTGATATTGAGCTCTGTAACAGTCAGGGTCATAGTAGTGATAGTCTTGTGGAGTTAACCGGTAAATGCTGGGCCACGGCTAGTTCTACCATGTTAACTTCCAGCCAAGTGGTACAATGTGTAGTGCAGATTGGGTTGAATATTCTGGTGATGTTACTTGTTCAAAAGAACACAAATGCATCTTTGAATAGCTGAAATTAGTGAATATCGAGGAGTCTCGTTCTGCATAAAATGATCCAAGTATGGTGCAAACAAGACGCTTCTTCCACTCATTTGAAGGCACTACCAAAAAACTAGAGTCAGTTTACCTCCTTGTTCTTCTATACCCGACTGTGAAGTGGGGCATGCTTGATATACCAATTGAAAACGAAACTGGGCTAAACTTGATAATATCTATGTAGACTAGCTCCTTGTAATAACAAATAAAAGACTTCATCAACTCTGAGGTAGCACTACATCTCTTGGAGGATATACACATATATTAGAATTTGGAAATATATTGCCTTAATTAGTTTAGTTTACTGCTATGAAGCGACAGTCATCAAGTAGATTCAATGATTCTTCTTCCTTTTGTCCTGGTTAGCCTTAAAAAAATTCTTTAGTACATTCAATGAGGCTTCCTTCTTGTTCACTTATGTGCTAATTACAGATCATGCTTACTGGACTTCACTATGAAATTGCAGGTATTTCACTTGATGATTGGATCTTCAAATTTGGGTAAGCATCTTATTTTCTCTGTTGTATCATCATTCTATCTACGGATTATTTTTCCCTGAGATCTCCCCGGGAGCTCTTATCAAAAGAAAATATTTGCACTCTTACTCATAATATTGGGTTTCTTAAGCCAATTGTTGATGCATATTTTGTTTTGAATGCACATGGAAGAGATTAAATAATGTGAAGCACAAAATGATAAGCAATTTTAAGAGTTAATGCAATGATATGACTTATAAGTTCTTAGATTATATTTGGAAAATATGAAGTTGCGCAAGATTAGGTAGTATGTCGTTTTTCTTTTATCATTTTATGGGAATACAAGCTTCCTGCAAACCTCTCATCCATATTGGGTAACTGAGTTTTTTTTGAGAAAGGTAACGTTAATTCTATATATCCACAGGTATACTACATCAAAGCATAGTCACAAGGAACAAATATCAAGAATATTTGCTAGTTCTCTATGTACAGAACTCATGGGTTAACTGAGTTTTGTACATAGAGAACTAGTAAATATTCTTAATATTTGTTCCTTGTGTAGCTTCTCACTAACATTTGACTCAATGGTGGAAGTGTTGAAAAGCGTGCTTTAACTAAACGTAATTAAAATGTGGGTTCTTCTGAAAAATGTGCTGATACGAAATAAGACAGATTTTAATCTAGTGCAATCTATAAAAATAGAAGAAAGAAATATGTATCCAGCGCCAGAAAACATAATTATGAACAAAAACAACTAACTCAGACAAATGAGTTGGTAGATACACAACTAGATGAAATATTTAGAGGTAAGATGATAAGTATCATTACTATTATTATCATATTCTTCAATTGTATCACTGGTGTTGTTTCTTTTACTTGGGTTATCTTCACTATCTTTGTTTTCAGTACTTCTCTTTTCTACAATATTTTTACAATAGCTTTTACTCTTGTATATGTCAAACCTGTTTTTGAAAATGTTTTTCTTGATCCGAGGGTCTATCGGGAACCTCCCTACAAGGTTGGGGTTAGGTCTGTGTACACCCCAACCTTCCCAGACCCCACTAGGTATGTCATTGTAGAAGATCTCGTTTGGTAGAAATCAAGGGCAGAAAGTGTATAAGCTAATTTGGACATGGAACTTTGATAAACCACCTGTGCACGTGTATACAATTATCTTTAATACCTTACCTTTATCTTTTATTTTTTGCTTTCTATGCATTTCATAATGATAATGTAAGTTATTATCCAGCAAGTGATCTGTTTGAATTTAGTTGCTTGTATGAATTGGTCATTAACTTTATTCTCCTGCAGGTTATTTCCTTTATTTTATTTTGACAATTGTTGCCGCATGTAAGGGTTGGATTTTCTGGTCGCACTCCTGTGGCTTTGTCGTTATGGGTATGTGCAAACCCACCGTTCTTTTTCAACTGAGGCTATTTTAACTAGGGCTTATGAAAACTATTTTGCAGCTTTCCCCAAAATTCTTTTCCTTGCGGCATTTCTTCTTCTCCTTTCTTTCTGGTAAGTTCGCCTTCTGTTTTCAATATCCTTTAACGAGTGAAAATTATTGTTGTGAATTTAACTATTTACCTTCTTTTTATAATTCTAATTTTGAGGAAAAGAAACTAATTTATGAGGGAAATTCAGTATCATGATCTTCCCATTTTTTCTCAGAGTCATCTTCATTCCAGAAATAATCTTGGGGCAGAGAAGCAGTACCTGTTGCTTTAATCAGTAAGCTGACAAAACCAGCAGTTTGAGAGACACCAAATAATGATCCTCTTTTGGTGAATAGCAGTTACTTGCTAAAGTTGCGTGACTCTTCATTTTCAATGCCACACCCGTGTCGGGTTCTCCAAAAATCCACTACTTTGGAGAATCCGAGATGCACCCGTTGTCATTTATGAAGAGTCTGAGCAACATAGGTTACTTGAGCCTAGTGCTGTTTGTAGATTATAGATCCTTCTGCTCTACACCAACTAAGTTGTCACTTGTCATGTATCTCTTTTTTTTAATATCCGATCAGTGGAGCAACATTCAGTGCTTGGTTGATAATGGGCACACTCCTTTATACTTTCTCCACTTTAACAACAACAACAACAAACCCTGTGTGATCCCACAAGTGGGGTCTGGGGAGGGTGGGGTATACTGTATACGCAGACCTTAGCTTACCTTTATGGGGGGTAGAGAAGTTGTTTTTGATAGACTCTCGGCTCAAAAATGGGAAAGAGTGTTTTACAAAACAGGTTCGAAAAATACAAGAGTAGAAAGAACTATGATGCAACTATCAAAGAAAAGAAAAATATCGACAACAAAATAGAAAAGATAAGCGAAGTAAAAGAAATAACAGTAGTTCTAAATCTTAAAGAAAAAGGTAATGATACAACAAGAATTATAGTACTGATAAGTATAAGAAGGAGAAAATAATGAACTTCTCCACTTACATACCAGTTCTTTATTTGCAGTGGAATATATACCCGTGACATGCACCTGACGCACATATCTGACATCACACACTATGTTCTCACCTTTAGACCAAAACCTTGGTGGCCAAAGTTGTCGTGCGTCTTATATCCTTTTGCACTTGAATCTACAAAAATATTACTATACAAGAACCTCTGAAATAAAAGAAAATGTGCAGGGGTCCAAGCCATGAACTCTTCATGTAGAAATTAAATATTGATGAAGTCTAAAATCCTTTTCTGTAAATGAATTTAGGGTTGATCTTTGTCATCAGTCAAATGATGAAGAAGATGAAGATGATGTATATAGCCCTCGAGAAGCTTTGTTGGAGAAGAACAAGCCAAATTCAAATGCTGATAGTCGCCGAAGATGCTGCTCTTTGCGTGCTGTCAAAGTGGGAAGCCGCCAAAAAGTTGTGGTTCTGGTAAAGTTTATGGAGTATGCGCATATAATGTTTAAAAGGCAAAATTGTGATTCACTTAGCAGCTCAGTTCACAGGCTTTAAATGCAACTGGCCAACCATGTGCCGAAAAGTCTCTTGAGATAACAACCAAATAAGTGGGGCTAGGCCCACATTTATGCTTTGTGTTATCTGCCTTTTGTGACTCCAAATATCTTTTTCTTAGTATTCGAGTATAAATTCATGTTACTGCTAACTTATAAGAACGATGTGTTTTTGCTCTATAATTTAGTATGTGGTGAAACTATATTAAAATAAACACATCTTATTATCACTTGGTACTTAATTATTTCTGTTTATCTTGTGCTTATGAATTATATCACATTTTAGTGGGTTTTATTTGAAAAAATATTGTTTTCTTAAAACTCTTTTAAAAATTTTGTTCGGCATATGTCTGCGTTGTGGCAATATCCCTACTCTACAAACCCCCCTGCAGTGCCCCCACTTTTAAGACATTGTGTGTATGTTCTACATAAAAAATGACACATTGTAACTCACTGTATTTCTCTTTTTCCATTTTTGTTCTTAATTCATGTATTTGCTTTTTGACCAGGTTACCCTGTTAGTTTTTCTGTTAATGTTGGTAGCTGCTGTACTAATATGGATTGGGAGGGGAAGGAACCCTATTGATTCATCTGTTGTGGCTCGGGTATGGACCAAGGCTCTTTGATTACCAGTATCTATTTATTTGTTTTTCTTGCATATTCTGTAACCTATTTGATTTAGCAGTGGTTGGTTCTCTGTATTGACAATTTCCAGCCTCACATATTCATTTTTAGCTGCAACCAGATTTTATAACACAATCTATTTGATTGTGGTTTTCACATATTCTTTCTTTAATCCATTTGATTAAGCAGTTGTTGGTTCTCTTTATAGATTACTTTGAACCTCACATATTCATTTTTAACTGCAGTTAGATTTTATTACGCAAATAAGTATATACCTTCGACTTGGAGCCCAAACTGTTTCTTAGTATTTATTGAGAGGAGCATGTCGTTGAAACTTGAAAGTGAGGATGTGTTCTCCTGTGAGAAAGGGTAGTTCTTGTAAAATGTGTTTCATGCTTAAGTGAATTAGCATTATTTTTAATTTGCTTTACTATACTAGTAGTCTTTGGTGTTCAAATTATTGTTGGGAGAATAGAAATTTAGACTGTTTCATGGTGATTTTTTTTCTTTGCTACCTTCTCCCCACCTTCCTCTTGATAATTGATGAAGTGCAGTTTCATCCAGGTGTATGTAGATCTCTTTGCCTTAGCAGTTCTTTTGCTGGGAGTGGCATTGGCATGCTATGGTTAGTATATCATACACTGGTATTATTTACCCCCCCTTCCACATTAATGTTCACATGTCCCAGAAAATTGTTGTCTTGCCATTTTCAGTAATATAATCTTATCTATTGCTACTATGAACCATAAATCTTTACATGGGCACTTCAGTACTTGTGTAGTAACTAAAATCTTGATCCACCATTTCTTCACACAATTAGCTGATGTAAAGATTTGAGTTATTTTATTTAACAATAAGGAGTGATTTACAAATGTTCAAGAGTTCTCTCTCCCTCTCTCTGTGTGTGTGTCCCCAGATGTGGGTCAAGGGGGTGGAGAAGTGATTTCAGAAATAGTTTAAACAATAAGATATGCAGGTTGATAGTTTTAGGGGGTGAATCTGCTGTCTCCCCAGAAAGACAAATTTCTCATCAGTAATATCGCGATCGAATGAGTTGATTGTTCAACCAATTATCCGTTTCTCATCGAGTTGTGCGAAATTTTAAGAAACGGCTGTCGTAAAGAACTTGCTGTTTAAATAGGTCTTTTGTGTTCTAAATATTTTGTGTGAAGGTTTTCTATTTCAAAATCTGTCCTTTCTGACCGTAATATCTCGTCTATGCAGGACTGGTATTGTTCTTGAAAATGAGCAAGGTGAGATCTGAAAGGGCTTCATCAGAAATGTGGAAGGTACTAACTCATCTTTCCTCTGTGCATCTCTACCATTTTCTGTATGTCAGCTGGAATTGTTATTTGCAGACTGCAGAAAACTTCTGTGTCATGTCATGTCATACTGAGATCTTTTACAGTTCTAGTTTTAAGAACCGAGCTTGAATAAAGTGCACTTTTCTTTCTCTTTTTTTTCTTCCTTGTTAGATTTTAGCTCTCATGTCACAGATTGTAATAGATTTTTTTTTTCTTTGATAAAGCGATTGTGATAGATCTTTTTACTGTGAAGTTCGATTTTATATTATATGTTTGTCAAATGAAGGTTGCAGGCTTGGCAGTTGTTTCTGTTCTATGTTTCACTTCAAGTGCCGCTGTCGCCATATTCACAGATATACCCGTACGTCTTCTGCTTGTCTCATGAGATCGTCTTTTGTTTTGACTGCATAAGTTTCTAAACGATAATATGCTTTTAATGCAGCTTCTTTTTAACTGGCATGGACAGAAGATAAATGGTGTTTGTACATCTCTTCTCATGGTTTTGTATTATTTTATAGGTACCCTTTAAAACTTTTTCCTTACTGAAAGCTTGATTTGAATTTCTATACTTCAGTGGGAACTTCTGCTTTCTGCCTGCTAATTGTTGTTACCAATTGTAGAAGCTACGAGATGCTCCTCAAGCCCACCTTTTATACCTAAGAGCTACCAACTGTAGTTAATTAGATGAAGAAGGCTGAACTCAACATGGTGGAAGCAACCAATTTAACAATCAGAGGTTGCTCTGATGATGTCATATAAGTGCATTAATATCGTAAACATTTTGAGTTGTTGTGAGATGTCTCTCTGGAGTGTAAGGACTTAACATAAGAGCCGGATTGGGAAATATTAGATATTTCTAAAAATTCGAGGCATGACTGAGAGGGGATTTAGTAATAGTGCGTCAAGATATTGCTTGCCTCCCTCTTAGTTCCTGCTCTTCCCCCCTGACTCCACTTGTAAGATTACAGTGGTTATGTTGTTGTTCTTTAGTTTAAGAAATTGCATCTATCTTCATTGTATTGGGCTATGGTATGGAGACTCCAATTACTTCTTCAACCAAGAATACAAGTAGCTTGTACATGTTTTGTTGGGGGCAGCTGATCTTACAATGCAGTTCTTTCCTACAAATTAGAGTTTTATTCACAAAGGGGGAACTTTCTAATACTCTGTACCTGATCAAAATATTTTCCAGGTTCTTCTGTACCTTCAGCATTTGTGCTATGGGTGATGAGAGAACTACCACCTCCACTTGTCACTTTCAGTCAACAGGAGTCGAGGACAATAGCTTTTATAAATGACAGTTCAGCGACAGTACAGCCTCAGCGATGGACAGCTGCTGCAAGTGTGCAAAATCAGGTTTCTTGCCTTCTTTTAACTCTAATGCACACCTTGTTTGTTGATTTGTCTCTAGTCGTGTGCATCATGATCTTGAGTAGGGAACACGTAGAAAATGCATGTTCATTAATAAGGGCTATAAGCCTATCACTGATTAAATGAAATAGAAAAAAGTTGAAGACGAAGCAAATAAATTATTTATCTCCTGGCACATTACACTAGGGATGGGGAAATCATGGTAGGTGAAGCTATGGCTACAAATCATTTTAGCTGTCCATTAAATTTTTCGTTAAGATCCACCAACTCGCCAGAATTGCAGCTTTTAGCAGTTGAAAGACAAGTTATACAAGCATTATTTTTAACCTCACATCAAAACCCAAAAGAGAATGTGAAAGTAGAGTGCAAAATCAATGAAGAACTCTTTTCATTATCTTACACTAGATGGATTCACAAACTTGTACCAATGTGTTCTAAGCATTGTGGATGCAGGTCTCAAGGGCGAGCCCCATATGATCACCGTGATGGAATTTGTAAATTGATTGGTGATTTTCAGCTAGAGTGAAGGACTGACAATACTAAAAATGAAAGAACTTCTCAGTTGAGTGGTCGGTGTTGTGGTTGAGTGATCGAAGAAAGCTCAACTCAACGGATAAAAAATACCCCATGCAACTAAGTAAGGTGGTTGCTCAGGGTACACATGCCTGCATAACTTGGATTCTTGTACATAGCAATGAACTTTCTAAATTTTACAGATTCTTTTTTGTTGATATAATGAGGTTTTAGATTTTTCTTGCCCTTCAAAGCTTTTCATCTGATTATCTTACATATATGATATGTGGTTTGCCATATAATTCAATTTGCGCTAGAAAATTAATTAGCCATTGGTCAGCATTTAAGAGGACAAATCCATTTTACCGTATTAACAACAAATCCCAATTTTCCTGTTGGATCTTTTTGAAACATTTCTTTTCTTCCCTTTTTTAGAATTTTATTCTGTCTTTCTGTTTTCATCTCAAGCGACTTACCTATAATTTGGTGTTGTGCGTGATTCTAATTTACGATCACAGTGCCATTCTTGACACCTTCAATGAAGTTTTAAGTATTAAATTGTTTAGAGTAAATTCTGCAAAAATTATTACAATTGCATTTGCCACTAGCTTTTGGATATATACAGCAATTAATTAAAATGAAAAAAAATTACTACTGTATTATTTAAAGGAACATGTAACTATCAGAAAAATGAGAATTAAAATGTGGTGCTGTAGCTTAGAGACCAGGTACATGTAATTTCCCGGCGTTAACACTTACTACAAAAAGGCTCATGTTTAGACGAGAAGTCACTGCCAGATCACAACCCTTAGATCCCATAAGTCCAAACGACTCCAACAATGACAAAGTAAAAAAGAAAAAGAAGCCTTCGAGCTAATGCATTAGCAGTGGCACTTCAAGAGCAAATTATGCAAAACCGTGCACCCTTTGGAGCTTGAGAAATACATTAACCGAATATATTTAACAGCTTTGGCGTCCTGTCTTCCACCTCGAACCAAGTAGTAAAGCAACCCACCAATTGCCATCTTCAGTAAATTGTTTAAAATCCAGAATACTCAACAAGCATACTCCAAATCTGCCAAGGTAAAGTCCATTAACCGGTTTCAGATACCAACAAAGAAAACAGGTTTATCACAAGGTCCAACAAAATCATATGCCATTTTTATGGGAAGCAACAACACATATATACAAATACAAGTTGAGGTTGGCTATATAAATTCTCACCTATCAGGTTTCTACGTTTAAATTCATCACATGCCAGCATCATACAATTCTATAGAACACAGCATAACAAAACTCAGAATATTATGCAGAAGATACATTATTACGAGCCATAATCTTGTCATACATTACCAAGCACACATCTTTCAAGTCACAACCAAAAAGAAGCTTCATCCTGTATACAATTAGCATTTGGACGTAATACGCTAGATAAAACATGAAGCAAACAAGAAGCTTAGTTTGAAAATGTGTAAATTTCCTATGAGGAAACCACTGGGAGGAAATTTGAATTAGCCGGGGGAGAAAATAGAGAACATTTAGAAAGAAAAACACAAGGAAGAAACCTAAACACAATATTTGATTCCTAAACATTTTGCTACCTCTCTCATTAAGTGAGTACTTGAAGTTTAACACATATAAAGTTCACATAAGTTCTTGAGAACATTGACAGTAGCATAAATAGTTCACTAAGACAAATTGGAGATATAAAGAGAAATTTTTTTATAGAACACAGGAATCCAATCGGTGACGAAAAAGGCAAATATCAAAGTGAAATGAGGATAATATTGCAAAGCAATGGCACAAGTTCATAACAAATGATCCAACCTCCTAATTAGCAAAAACATATTAAGCATGAAATTCTAAACAAGCATACCTTGTAAGGTTGAATTACTGTACTTCTCTTCCTACCGATCCAAAATTTTCAGGAGGCCATACCTAATCACAACATCAGAACTTTAAGATTTCTACAACACAGCAAAATTAAAGATAGAATGCTCTGCACAAACAAGTACTACAAATACGGAAAAATGATCAAAAAGGTTACACATTTTGTTTTACAACATTCCTAGTTTACTAATTCAAGATGACTCTCCAGAAATAGCTAGCGACATATCTGATGGTTTATGAATTCAAGTCAGAAACGTAAAACATATTGGATGAATTTCACAAGTATCAACTAGTCTACAAGAACCTGAAGTATTAAACACGTTCACAAGATTAGGTGTGCTTATGCATATATGTAGAGATTTTAGCCCTAAGCCCCTAACTTACCAAATTGTACCAAACGGTACCAATAAAATCAGCGCACACACTATTTAGGACAATAGAATCCCCTGAAAATGCTGCTTATGCACAAGCTAGACATGATTCCTATGGCAGGTGTTCCTTCTGGCAAGTCCTACAGGAGACTTAGCTATTCTTTTAATCTTATCAAACAATACAAAGATAAAAATCTGACTTACCAATTCAAACTTAAAAAAATTAAAAATTGTCTTAAACATAATCATCCAATGGCATGCATAAGGACAGCAATATGATGGCGTTAAATATACCTCCGAAAACAGTTCCACAAAATTAAGCAAAAAATATTTCCAAAATATAATCAAGTCATAACAGTTTGGCAAATTAGCTAAAAATTAAAATAGAGAAGAATCACTGACAAGCCAAAAGACTCTGCCCTGTACAAGTCCATAAGGTACAGGTCCAAAGTTCCTCGAATCGTTGGTATTGAATTTGTTATCCCCTTCAATCCAAACATGTCCATCTGGTACCTGTTCACATTCAAAGCATATTCACCAAAGAAACAAAAGTGGAGCGGCGCAAAGAAAATAGGGCAGCAAAAACCCAACTACATTAGCTCCTGAAAGTAAACTACAAACATTTACCAACTGCAAAAGAGGAGAAAATCAGTTGTAAATGAAGGTATTTGATCAATTCTGAATTACCACAATAGTATGTTCTATTCCATTATTTGCATGATCCACAACATATCTAACAGTATCACCACCCATACCCATGAGTCTTTTGATCACAATTTTTCTCGGGTTCTCAGGGCTACGCACTAGCACTACATCTCCACGTTGCATTTTCTCAAATTGAGTTGATAGCCTTTCAGCCAAAACAAGATCTCCAGTCAGATTAAACGTTGGAAGCATGCTTGGACCTTGAGTCTGCCCAAAATATATGAAACAAAATACAGATTTAAAAATTGCAGTGCAATTGGTCCAAAGCATGAAGTAGTAAACTAAGAAAACAGTATAGAACTACTGGTTAAGCTATCGTACGAGAGCTAAGGTGCAGATATAGCTGTTGACCACATGAATACCACAGAGGAATTTGGCTACGAGTAATGTTTGCTGAAATGCTTCTTTGATAAAAGGCGTCAATTGCTTCAGATTTTTCAGACCCATTATTAGTCAATCTGCATCTCAACCCTAAAGAGGCTATCTCACCAATTAAAATGGATGACAGAATCAGGCGAAAGAGTACCACAGTAACCCCGACCTCTACTCGACGGCGAACACGGCCCCCGCGATTTAATTGTGCAATCTCCGATTGACGCACACCGAACACAGCCCGGAATTTGGTGGTCTAATTGTGCATTCTCCGGTGTAGAGAAAGTTGAGAAAAATATTTTCTATAATAGTCCCTTAAGTTTGAGCATCAACTCAAAATAGTCATCGAAATATACACTAAACTCAAAAATAGTCCTTATAGTTTTAAAAATTGTGATATGTATTAATAATGGATGGAAAATCTAACTGCATACGTTGACCATCGTATGACTCATCCAACATAATTACCAATCGAAGCAATAGTAATGAAGTTCATTTGAGCAAGTGTAATACTTTCGCTTTTCATATTCATATTACATTTTTAAAAAAAAGTGAATTTTAACTTATTTTTAAAATTAAATAATATTACACTAATCTGATATTAAAATTAAAAATTTAGTTATTCAAAAATCATATAAAAATTATTATAAATTGTAATTTTTACATGTTGATATGATGAAAAATACATTGTAAAATATTAGTCAAAATTTATATAATTCAATTTGGCTCTAAAAAAGAAAATTATGACAGTTAAAAATAGACAAAGGTAATAGTAGTTAGAATGATTTTGTTGCTAAAAGTAATTTCAACAGGTGATTGACATAACATGTTATTGTCAATAACGTTTTGTAATTCGTTACTCTAAAACACGTATTATTCAAATTTCCATGATTCAAATGGATAGATTTATTTTGTACATACCTTCACTTGAAATGTATATGATTTTCTCTTTTCTTTCTCTTTTATACATAGACAATATTTTTTAAAAAGAAGAAAAAAAAGTGAGGAAGACTTTGAACATATTGGAGCTTGTCTTGTATCATTTCAATTTCAAAATTTGTGAATAAATCATATGAGAGATCTTCTTCTAGCCAAAATAATCATCCCTTCCAAATATTAGACCAATTAGTTTCTTATGATTATTAAATATTAGACTATCAATAAAGAAGCTATTGAATTAAAATTGATACAGTAAGTAAGCAAAACAATTATTAAACAAAAAGAATAGATTAATATTGTAAAATCCCTCCTTACTCTTTTTTTTTACGAAAGTATTATCTATTATGAAAAGAGAAGATAAGAGAAATTTAATAAAGTTGAATGAGGTATGTACGAGATTGAATTTTAGTTTTTAATCAATTCAGAGAAACGTTATTGTGAGTCACGTTTTAGCTGCAAAACGTGCCTCACAGTAAAAAAATAGAAAACATTACTTAAACTAACGTTTCATGTCTGTTTACTCTGTTAGATTTTTGTCTTTTTATTATTAATTTTTTTTAATAAAATATTACTTAAAACGTTATTGAGAACTACATTTATATTAATATTATAAAATTTCTAAAAAATATATTATTTTATTAAATTAATTTTTAATAATGACTTAATTTGAAAGAAAAAAAATCTAATTTTCTCCATATACATATGGAAACTCAAATAAATTCATTGAAGCTATTTTCCTACCAAATTTTAAACATTTATTTTTTGTGAACCGCTATGGGATAATTATGAAAATTTGTCATTATTTTTCCTTCAAAAAGTCAATAAAATATTATATTAAATGATAAAGCATGATAGCTTAGCTCATAGCTCATTGCACAACATTTATTCACTCTTTTTACCTCATGCCTATAAAAGTAGACCACGTCAAATTCATGTTGTTCATACAATTCGAGATGTGAAGAAACATCAAGTTAGATAACAATCTCTATAACTATATAATTAAAAAGAGTTAATAAAATAATCGCAATGTGAATTATCGAATAAATTTCTTTATTGAAAATTCACATATATAATTAGTTCAATTGTTATAGATATAAAATTTACTCAATAAAAATTTTGATTTCACGAATTTGAGTGAAATATAATAAGTATAAAAATAACGTCAACGAGAGGAAATGACTCCGCCGCATCAGCCTCTCCCCCGTCGTCCTCTTTTTTCAGAGGACTTTCGGTACAATCCAAAATCTTTTGAAAGTGTGAATGGCTAATGACAACAAAGATAAATGACAATAGTAAGGTTGGCAAATTGGCGTGCTGCTGTCTAAAAATTGCATGCTTATGCACAAAATTCAAAGCTATGAAAGCCTTATTGAAAACAAAAGATAAACCTTTGAAAATGAAAGGGGAAAAAAGAGATTATTTTTTTGGACTCAAATATTTAAGTTTGAGCCAACAAAGAATATAACCATATGGTGGTCCATTAAATGTTGACAATTTAAAACTTGTTGGTTAATAAACTTTTGAAAAATGCTTGCTATTATCTGAAAAAGGATAAAATTGTGGCCCTTCGATCTTTCAGCATCAAGGTTTTATTGGATGCATGCTTTAACTTTCTTATGGATTTTTCAAATTGCTACTATTATTGATGATAATCAAGTCACTAATTATGATTAATTAAGATTTTGCTAACCAATGATACAATTATATATCCTATATCCTCTCATCTACACAATTTTCAAGTGTGATATATAGCAAGCGTTTCATATAAAAAATATCTTTAAAACCGGTAACTTTTCATAATATTTTGATCATTCTAATCTTCTGCTCCTTCAAACCTCACTTTCATGCCAAGTATAGCGACATAATAACAATATTATCGATAAATTCAAAAAGATAAAAACATACATAAATAGATAAAATACGTTTCACACTAATAACTTTTGACTTTTCATATCACAAACTAGAAGTATATGTATGATAGTTGAAACTAAACCATCTTGCTATCATATATTACTAAGTTTTGACTAGGTTGACATGGACATTAGGGCTGGGCATAAATATCGAAAAATTGAAAACACGGAATTGAATCGAATTTATTTGATATTTCGGTTTCGGTTTTTTGATTTTCGGTTCGATATTCGGTATACATTTTTATTTTTTTGATATTTCGGTTCGGTTTTCGGTATGTAATTTTATGTTATTCGGTATTTTGTTTACCGAAATATATTATATTATAATATATATTTATATTATATTAATTATTAATGTTAAATAATAAATATTATAATTAAAAAGTAAAAAGTAAAAAGTAAAAGACTTATTTGATGTAACTATTTTTAGCCCATTAAACTGAAAAATCAAACAAAAAAATTTGTAAATTTTTAAATTTTAAAAAGTCCACTTAGCAGGTCCAATTAAAAAACCGAAATAACAAAACCGAATCGAAATAATATAAATCGAACCGAAATAATATAAATTGAACCGAATCGAATTATTTTGATTCGATGTTCGATACACGCTGTACAAAAGCCAAAAACCAAAAACCAAAAAGAAAAACTAAAACCGAATCGAATTACCGAATGCCCACGTAATTGGACAAACTAACCTTAAATTAATAAAGAATGTCTATATATGATCTTATGAAAGTTTAATTTCTTTTACAATGTTAGTTGCAAAGTACAACTCATATCTATCATAATAATATTGATTCTTATAGGTTGGCGTGGGGATGAATAAATGATTAATTATGTGTTAAGTACTTGTAAAATAATAAAAACTAGTTACAATAATGATCACAGAATTAATGTTTGTTAGTTGTCAATTGTGAAGTACAAGTTGTTCATTCTTCATTGTATCTTATATAAGCGTGGGACATTAACTCATTGTATAATTTTAATGACGTGTTAAAAGATCATTAAAAAGTCTAAATCTTCTTTCTTACAACACCAATGTTATCGTCATTTTTACTATAATGTCTTGCAATAGAATGTTTGTACGCATGATAATTAAGTTCCTTGTCTTAATTAGAAAAAAAAAATTCGTCCGAATGATATTTTTTCTATGTTATTTCACTTTTTAGATCATGTTTACCCTTTTAAATTTAATGCATTTTAACTAAAAAATGAAAGAAATATATATTTTAAAATAAGAAAAATACTATAATTTTTTTAATTTTCTAATCAAATTTTCTAGTCATTTAGCACTTCCGTTATAATTATTATATCCTATTGAATTAGCAAAGCAAACTATTCTCTCGTCACAATCTAATTGTCGCTTTAGCTCAAAAAAATTGTCATCTTAGAAATTTAACTATAAAGTTGTCAATAGTTTTCAAATTATACTTTTAAACTTTAGTACAGTAAAAACACGATAGTTAAAATGAGATAGATGAAATGTCTTGTGCAATTTTCAGGATAAAATAGTGGTATCCCTAAGTATAAAAGAAAGAACATAAACGAAACAACATATGCATCCTATATTAACAATAACCACAAATTAAGGCAATAAAATAAAATTTTGTTTAATTAGAAGACACATTAAGCTGAGATGGATTATTTTGGTATTATTTTATTAATATTTTTACTTAATTCTATTAAAAATAATATGCATAACAAAACTTTTAAGAAGAAATTATCTTTACGAAAATATGCTCTTATTATATATTTTTTTAAAGAACGTTATGGATATTTTAAACACTATTATTTCATCCTTCTAAAAATATAACTTTTTTGGTCACTAATTACTAAATAAGTTACCTCAAAATTAATTATACACTAAATAAAAAATAAAATGATACTTCAGTAATTTTTATTTTCGAACTATATATACTTGTACAAGCTATTTAGTGATGGAGTAATATTCAACGAAACATTGGCATCATTTTAGTGAGTCGTGCTTATAGTATTTCACACATATTTATTATTATTTCATTGTTTTTCCACTCAATAATATTTATTTGTTATATTAAAAATAGATATGAAACAATATTTATTTAATTTAATAATTTTACACTTTTATATAAAAAAATAAACATATATTGGGAACTGTAGTGGACTTTGGCTCACTTCGAAAATCTAAATCCATCCTAGCATATAGGCTTGTTTACGGGGTTGGCTGGGTCAGTTATTCATCAAAATCAAAGCTAAGTTAATTTACTTGATTTTTAAATTATTAAAATTAAATTAAATATTATATTAGGTTAGTGTGGTTGTTATCAGTTTTTGATTTGATTATTAGTTATAAAAGATATAATTTATTTTAAATAAATTATTTAAGATAATGATTCATTCAAAAACACAATAATAGCGATTAAAATTACAAAACTTTCAACTACTAAATAAACTATACATAAAACGTAAAAATTTGCCACATTTAACCTAAATAAAGAAGAGACAACGATATTCTCAGTCCTATAAAAAAATTGTCATAAGCACACCTATGTGTATATAGAATTATAGATAAAACCAACAAAATCAATACCCTCTATTTGAATATTAATTAAGGATGAGCTGTTTTTATACATAATATATACGTACATACATACCTTCACACTTTTACTACCTTGTCACATTATATTTGTTATATATATTATTATATATACAAAAAAATTAACTTTTTTCTTCTCTATCTTCACATTTTTTTCTTGAGAATAACATTTTATCACTTTCCCTTCCCCTTTTCTTATTCTCTAACAACAATGAGTAAATAACTTGAAAAAAAGAAGAAGAAAAGGAAAAAGACGTTCTTCTTTGGTTGAAAGTTCCATATATGAAAAAGACCAAAAAATACAAATCGTTAGGTGAAAAATGTCAATGAAATTTGAAAAACAATTCATTCATAGTACAAACTTTGGTTGGATAACTTTTCCAAATAAAAAAATTTAGTAGAACAATAATAAATTAAATTATATAAAAAGCTCCACTAATCTTTACTCTTGTTTCACTATTCCCAATATGTAATTTAAATATGTATTAAGATTAAATATGACAAATAAAAATGAACGAAAAAAATATGATAAAAATGGATGTAAGATGCGCCATCTTTGTCAAACCTGATGAGGGCCCACTTTAGCTTTCACGCGTGCTCTTGTAAATTGATCGAACGATCAATAACTCACCCGCATTATACGGAAAACTTTTCTCTCTCTTCAATCGAACGGTTCAGATTTTCCGCCTTTGACTCTTTCCTGTCTCTACCCCTAAGGCTCTAACTAGTAGTCCCCCTCCCTACCCCTACCCCCTCTCTTCACTCGCATATCCCAATAACAAACCACGAGCTTCTTCTTCAACATTTGCATCTGACACTCACCTCTTCCCTCTCCAGAAAAAAAATTCAGAAAATCTAGTGAAGAAACAACAAAGATCTTTTTTTTTTTTTTTCATTTGGGTATGTTGAAAGTTCTTTTTTTTTTTGGTTTAGATTTGTTGCTTTAGTCTTTGATTTGAGGTTGATTGTGCTGTTTCTGGTTTTGGGATTTTATCTGACTTGATTTGATGATGTGGGTATTTGTGTTCTTGGTTTAATTTTGTATGGTTAGTGAAGAAAGGAGAAAAAAAGTATTTTTTTGAGGTTTTTAGATTCAATATGGTTTCTTGTATTGAATTGATCTTAGGTTTGTATTGATTCAATGATAGTGTGTGATTTCATAGAGGGGTGATTTCTTCTACTGAACTTCTTTTGCATCTATTGGTGATTTTTTAAGCATTCGTGATTTGCTGGGAATTTGGGTTTTTCGACAGTTTATTTGTATTAAGGAGTTTTAGTGTAAAGAATATTAGTTTCCTTTTGAAGGAAGCATTGTAAGTTGGTGTTTGTTTCTATGAGCTTTTATAATGTTATGTTTTGCTATTAGTGTGCTTATTGATTATTTAGAGTTATGTTTTGCTATTTGTGTGCTTATTGATTCTTATTGATATTTGGAGTTGTGTTTTGCTATTCTCTCAGTGGCTTGGATTGAAGACTATAATATACTGCACTGGACCAATCAACATGCCGTGGGCATTTTCTTCTCTGAGTTATTGTGTGAAGTGTGTGCGCTTTGTGGTATTCTTTCGTGTGATTCTGTAACCCATTTTACTTGGTGAGATAGCCTCTTGTATTTCTTAAATCTCTATCTGTCTCTTCAGCCTTAGATTTTATTTGTTTCTATGTAAATATTGCACCTTTGAGATAGAGATAAGGCCCGGGAATGTTGTTTTTGTTGTGGTATTTAAATATTGCGGATTAACTATTCCTGTTGAGGATTTACTTAAACAGAACAGTAATGCCCAAGAGATTAAAAAACTTATTGCCGAAAAGTATTTAGAAGAAGATAATTTTAGTTGGTTTGACAATAGAGAAATGGAAATTAAAGTTGTACTACTCGAGTGTTAGTCAGGTGATGGATCCATTAGTTTTACAGTGGTTCGCTACTCACTTGAGGAATAAGTTGTGCTTGTATTGATGTTCTTTAATGTTTTACTCATTTGTGCTTGTTTGGTATGACAGATTGCGGAATCACTTTATTTTCTGTCTTGTGATATTTCTTGATACTAGTCTATTTGGAGGTTGAGAATGTACATTGCGATTACCTTGAAGAGATACAGAGCAGTTAAAGAAGCTGGTGAGATTAAAATGCATGTGGGGAGTGTTGCTTATTACCAATTGATGCTAGTTTGTCAGGTAAATATTCTTTTAGCTTTTGGTCCTGTCTTTTTGATTAAATTGGTATTCTCTCCTGCACTGCATCCAACCAAACTCGTACAGTTAAAAGGAAATAGAGACAAATCAACTAGAACTTAACTGAATATTGTGTGGGAGGATTCTTTTTTGTGTTTCAGTTTTCTGTTTTTGTTCTGACTGGTATTTTGTGCCAGGTGCATGATCTTCTTCTGACAGTCTTATTAAGAGTTCGCTTAAACCACTATGAAAATGTTGAACACTATTCCTCTTTCTATCAATATTGACTTTATCACTGAGGTTGAGTACAGAATATTGTTTATCCTCAATGTAGTATACTGCTATATAGTTTCCATAGGCATCTTGATATCCATACAGATAACCGCGTCTGTATTGAGATATAACTTTTGTATGCCTTCTGTATAACACTCATCTTACCAAGTGTATGGTGGTTCCGTTCAACCTCAAGACAGGGAGAATAGTTGGGATTATTTTCTAGGCATATTTTTTCCTTGTTTTGATATTTTTCTTATCTTGTATTTGTTCTGAATATATGACAACCCAATGATATGGTTCTTTGGTTCTTGTTTTTTTTCAGGCTGAGTACTTCCGTCAGTTGCTTAAACCTGTAACGTAGTCTGCTAAAGTGTAAGCTTTGGGGAGGTTGGGATTGCTTACTTCTTGTTGCTCTTATTCAGCAAAGCCTGTTGAAGTTAGGATTTGTTGCTTCTCTTTCAGTGTATACGAAATCAGAATGACCTCATTAAGCACTGAATGTGGTTACTGTTGATTGGAATTGTCAGTGCTTTTTTACTACAACTAATACACCTTGAACATTACTCTCTTTTGCCTGTGCCTTTCGTAACTCTTAGCTACTTTCATTTTTAAAACTTCCAAAGTGGAAAACACTTTTCTAGTCCAGTTTATTGGATCTTTGACTTGTTACTCATGCAGAATAACTATCAATTTTCCCCTCAAATTCAAAAGCCTTTTGTCTCTCTGGAAGACCAAGCAGCTGGTGGTAATATATTTGATATTCCTGTTCCATCCGTCTTTGATACAATGGCACTTCCTACTGGTTTCCAATCTTCTGTGCCCTTTCATGGTTTTAAATTTCAGTCCTCTGAGGCATGTCCAAAGAATTTCATCATCTTTGATCAGACTGATTACCGGAGCCAGATCATGTACCACCCTGCCATGGCCTCCAAGTTCCCATATCCTGATCTGAATTATAATTCAACTCGCTTCCAAGACGGCATGGAGAGAAAAATTGCAAACAATGAGAATACAGAAGTTTCTTCATATATGAAGGAAGATTCAGATGATATAAATGCATTGCTCAGCTTGGAAGAGGAAGAACATGAGGAATATGATGAAGAAGAGGTGAGCACTGCACGCACTGATGCAAACTATGGATGCAGTTCCCCTGAATCATACTCGAACTATCATTGTCAATCCAAAAAGAGCAGGACCTCTTCTTTCAGGGAATCCTCTGGTAGCAGTACTAGCAATTGCAGTGAGAGAAAACGCCGGAAACTTAAGAAGATGGTCAAGGCAATAAAGGGAATCGTCCCTGGTGCCAGCAGGATGAATACTGTCACCGTTCTTGATGAAGCTGTCAGATACCTCAAGTCACTTAAGGTGGAAGTGCAGAAGCTTGGAGTCGATAATCTGAAGACATATGCTTGATTTCCTTTGTGGTATGGGTAACTTCGCTTCCTTTATCACCGTCTCAGTTGACATGATTATGAACCCTAGTCATATCTTTTGCATATGTGAAGAAGAACTACTTATACCGCGTATTGCTGAGTTGCTGCTCTGGAGGGGGTAACGTAACGTAGAATATGGTCCTTTGTCCAGCGATAGGACGACAAGTCTGCTGTAGTAGCTAGCTGCTATATCTAATTTCTCATTCTAGCCTATAATATGTTTCCACTAGTTGCAAACTCTATTAAGGCATTTGAATAATTTCTCCAATATGTGACACTCTTTCAACTATATTGGAGCTGCTATTTGTTATTGTTGTTGTATGACTTTGATGATTTGTTTTAATGGATAATGGGTTGATGATTACACTTTATGCAAGCGTGTTATGGTCGAATCTTGAGTGTCTTTTTTATTTTAATTTTAATCTTTGCATGCTGTGATCTTTAGTTACTTTTTTGTCTGTTGGGAATCATGAGACATTGGGATTATATGTGATCCTCTCTGCTGCTCCACTTGGCTAGTGCTGTTACTGTAAAGTACACCACTTTATTAGTCTATAAATTTGGATGATATGATTATGCCCTCAGAATTTTATCTTTTCAAAATTTTATTTTACAATGAAATTCGAGTATTTTACAAAGTTTCTGACCTAAATACTTTCTTAATATTCTAAAATAACTTTACTTCAAAATTTAATTTACCATTTTGCGTTTATTTTACAATTGTTATTAAATGTTATGATTCATTCCCTAATATTTAAATGTTTTATAATTAATAGTGGAGATATAGCATAAACATAAATAAGTTAAAAATTGTTTTACCACGACTTTCAGTCCCCTCCTTACCCTTTCTTCCTCGTGATGAGCATGAACTCAATAATACTATACTAAATTTAATATTATAAGTTTCTTTTGGATGCCCGACTAGTTTAAACTACTCTTTAATTTAGTTCATGTTAGTTCAAGGGATTAACTTTCGCCTAAAAATAATAAACTAGGATAAAGTTTTTTTAAACAGAAAACAATGATTTATTGAGCTAATGAGAAATAATTTAAATAATACTTAGTAACTTCACTAAAGGAAAAGATTATACTTTTATTGCTTCTAACTGTAACGTAAGAAAGTAATTTCGAAACAAACTTTACTATCGAAATACTTTAATTTTTTATGGTATTGGATAGTCCAAAAGCCAGGTGGGATCCACAGTAAATACACCTGATCGATCACCTGTTACATAAGCACTGATGCAAGCAAATTAAAGGATAAAATGGTTAGACAAACTCAAAAATAATTCAAAGGAGCTACAAACTTCTTTCATTAACTAATGGAGTTTGGATCAATTCATTCTAATTACAAAGATAACCTGATTGGCCTAATTAAGTTGCAAGAAACATCCATATTTCAGCTGTGTGCTTATTATTTTTCATTTATTCCCGACATCAAAACGAATATCTTTTAAATCCTAAACACAGGCGGAGTTAGCAAAGGAAGAGGTACAACATAAGCAAGTAAGCGGGTCACAAGGAAGTCGGATTCCAATCACAGTGAGTCACGCCGCTTTCAAGAATACCTCAACTTATCCGAGGAAAATGACTCCGCCCTCGCTGGTCCCATAAATTAATCACCGAATTGGACCAACAAATGGGTGAATTTAAAGATCGCGCATCAATGGATCATCAACTTTGTTCAAGAAAAGCCAAACGTGTAGTTATTTTTACTGATTAAAAGGAGCATTCTCTAAAAACACACATCAACACAAATATAACTATTATCCATGATCACCTTTTAACTCCAAATCCATCTAAAATAATATCACACAAACTTAAAAGTTTAAAGTAGTTCGCCCAAAAATGGACGGACTAAGATTCTTTTTATTAATTCTTCACTTGAATCTATATCTCTTTTTTCAACAATAAATATGGGTTATTCACCCACATTCTCTCATTCATCTTCTACTTTTTTTTATACTTATTCTATGTCTCAACAATCCGGAAAGCCTGTATATTCAATTGAACCAAATGTTTATAAATATAAAGAGTATCGTAAAATAAAAATATCAAGAACTCCAAAAAATTCCAATCATAAGTTCTGAAGTTGTGCACGTTCAAAAGGTAAAAAACTAAGTTGTCCATGTCATTTCATTTAAGCTCTATCTTATCCAGTATTACATAAAACAAATTAAATTTGACAAAAAAGAGGGAAATGAAGTTTCTTTAGAAGTCAAGAGATCTCAAAAGTTTAATTCTACAAAAATAATTTTAATATATCATATATGAATTGAAATAAAAGAATACCTGAGTGACCACAATTATTTGCCTCAAATATGGCCCCAAATATAAAATAGATCATAATTATAACATTTTCTTTTCAAAGCAAAGTCTTTGTTTAGTGTTTGAGTTGATTTATTTTTAGTTTTTTTAAAATAATTTGAAATGTGTAAAAAGTTAAAGAGTTAAAAATTGAGCGTTTTCATTTAAAAAGAGTTAATCCAAACATCGATAAGTTGACAAATAGACTCTTTAGATTCCTCCTATCAAAGCATTTTACGGCCTCGTACCTTCTTCACTCCTTTATTCTTATTCTTCTTTACTTTAATTTTTTCCAGTTTAAGAGCACGATGTCATGATCTGTCATATCAATTATCATCATGTCACTTAGGCGTCACGTGGCATAAAGTTATCTATGTGAAAGCTTACATAGACAAAAAAAACTAGTTAATTAGTGTAAGCTTCCTCCACATTTCTAGATTTATGAGATTTAATCTAGATTATTTGTCTAAAACAAAAAGACTTCAATTAAGATTTCAAATATTTGAGATTATTTCAATAGGTTTAACATAAAACTCCAACTTAGAACCTTGACATATACTTTGTTTTATATTATTTGGCTCTCATTGATGCAAATTAGGAGTGGAAGTCTATGAATTGTGATTTCAATATTTTCGAATGTGGATACTTAATATTTTATATTCATACCAAAGGTAGCCAAAAAAAAAAGAAAAAAAAGAAAGAAATTGCTTTTAATTTTTAAAATTAGAGAAGCTAAATGAAATATTTAATCTCTTTAATTTTTAAAATTGGACGAGTAAAACGAAACATTTAATTTTATAAAACACGGCTTATAATTTGCCCATATATAAAACCTGTTCAATTTGCACATGTCGATTTCTAATTAATGCACTTGTTTAAGGATAATTAAGATGGGTGTTGTTACCTAATTATAACTCATTTGAATGTTAGGTCAGCTAGATTACAGGAAAAAAGGACAAATAAATGATTTTTAATGTATTGTATATTTGCAATAAATTATTTCTTAATAGATCAATTGTATAGCAAAGAACAAAATACAAGGAAAAAGAATCGTGATGGAAAAAATTGATTTAGACATGTTAACATTTAACTTTATTTGATTTATTTATTGATCATTTATTCTATTTAAATTTATCGATTCAATCTATTCATTTGACGCTCCAGAATTTTCAGTAGAAAATTTAAAATTGATTGAAGTTATTCTATCTAGTTGGCTGTGTTTTTACGACTTATATAACATGAGATAAAAACCTAGCTCTAATTATTGTGTTGACTTTCAGAACAAGTTGTAATTTAAAAGTTCTCACTTGGGAACTATTTATTTGCACACTTTTGAGTTTTGCTGGCATTTATCTTTTATATTATATAATTCAAATTAGAATTTTGTGTATAAATATTTATTCAAGCATGTTAGTCAAGTTGCTATTTGTCACTATTTGACCAAATGTTGAAAGTTTAGACGACTAAATATATTATTATTTCATATATATTTTTAAGGTTTAAGGAAACTGTTTGTTACTATTTTTTGTACACCAAGCAAACATGTGTGCCAACTGAGAATCGTTATTTGATTTTGTAATCGATTATAAATACTTTTCTCACGTTATATTAATACCAAAATATGTAAAAACAACACAAGATTCATAAGGGCATAGTATTTTATTTTTTTTTAAAAAAATCTAATTGTAAGTGGGAATGAATAATAATGTCATAACAATTCTCGTCATTTAGGGCATAATACTTTTTTATATCAGGAATATGTCGAAGGAATTCATAGAACTAAAGCACCATATAAATAATATCCATTAGAATAGAGTGAGACCACCACTTCTTTTGGTTTCCGGTACCTTTTTGTCTGATTAATTCAGATTTGTACTGAAAAGTCTTTCTTTGGTAGTGAGCTTAGTTAATCTACATTCACACAAAATGCGATTTCATTTTTCGTTGCTGTAAACCCAAAAAATCTGATTATTTCATTTTTCATTGCTCAAAACCCAAAAAATCTGATTAAAAATAATGGGTACTTGCTACCAGATTACCACCTTTGGTGGTATGTAGTCTGCCAACTCATCTTCTGGGAATAGATAACTCATACTATAATAAAATAATAATTTATCATTTTGATATTGGACTCTCCTGCCCAACTTGCAAGTATTTTTATTTTAGAAAGTTGGCTCGTGACTATCCCTTTGGACCCTTTTCAATGCGCGTTCGGTACACAAACTTGTCATTCTTCTTGTTACATTATCATCTTTCATTCTTTTCAATTTATTCTTTATTCATCATTTTTGGTTTGTTTATTAGAGTAATGATTCTCTTCATTCATGACTTTTTAAGTACCTGCCCACTAAATACACTTGCACGAAAAAAAGAAGTGACTATTGAGAGTATTTGAAACGTGCACCCAAAGAGAGTGGTTGAGAGCCTTTTAGGTTTCGAGTTCAAATCTCAGCAGAGACGGAAAAAAAACACTAGGTAGTCTTTTCATCTGTTCTTACCTTGGTGGGCATAGTTACGTGGTACCTATTGCTGGTGGGAGGTAGGAGGTATTCAAGGTGCGTGAAAGTTGGTATAGACATCACCATCATAAGAAAAAATAAGTATTTGAAACCTATATAAAACCATTAGCTACAGCCTATTGGCACTTTATCAAGTACATGGTTCATCTAAAAATTTAAGTTGTCTCAAAGTGAAGTTACCCCTTCCGTCACAATTCTCTCTTTATTCAGAAACCACTTCCCCTTTCAAGAAAAGAGCAAACTGAACTTAACTTCTAGGATACTTGTGTGATCTGTCCATGTGCTACTTCTAGAACAGAAGGGAAAAAAACAGTTGGCTCAATGTAATGTGAATGCACAATTTGAGTTTACGATCTATTAGGTGGTCAGAAAGCTTTGACATTTTTTATGTACTCCTAGGTTTCGAGTAGGTGACGAAGTTCTTGTTGTCTTTTCTTGTGTGGGGGTACATGCAACTTGTTTTTTAACACGGCGCATCCTAGATTAGAGGCATGCTTGGTATTTTGTAACAAATTCATAGAATGCAAGTCATTTTCCTTAAGTGTGAACGGATGACTAGTTGACTGCTACTGAAAGCAGTGATTCACTGAAAGATTTGCTATGAAATGTGCATAAAGGCTTCATTGTCAGCATAATTTTTTCAGTGAGTGAAGTTTTCTTTCTTTTGAAACAATGATGTTAAAGACAGTTGTATATGCATTAGCCATATTTTCTATTACCTTTCTCATACCTTTGTCATCTGGGCGAATTCCAAGCTTTGAAGTTGAAGTTGCTGCTTTGAAAGCTTTCAAGAGCTCAATCTCTGACGACCCTTTCGGTGCACTTGTGGATTGGACTGATGCAAAGCACCATTGCAACTGGTCTGGAATCATATGTGATCCTTCTTCAAATCATGTCATCAACATTTCACTTATTGAGACACAGCTCAAAGGCGAAATTTCTCCGTTTCTAGGAAACCTCTCCAAACTCCAGGTTCTTGATCTAACTTTGAATTCATTTACTGGAAATATTCCACCCCAGCTGGGGCATTGCACGGACCTGGTTGAGCTCGTTTTTTACCAAAACTCTCTTTTTGGTGAAATTCCTGCCGAGCTGGGAAACCTAAAAAAACTGCAGTTAATAGATTTTGGAAATAACTTTCTAAATGGGAGTATACCTGATAGTATATGCAACTGCACTGAATTGTTGTTAGTAGGCTTCAACAACAACAATTTCACAGGCAAATTACCGTCTGAAATTGGTAATTTGGCTAATCTTCAGTTGTTTGTAGCTTATACAAACAATTTGGTTGGTTCTATTCCTACCTCCATTGGAATGCTGACAGCTTTGCATACCCTTGATCTGAGCGAAAACCAGTTATCTGGACCTATACCACCAGAAATTGGCAACTTGTCAAGTTTAGGAATTCTTCAGCTACATCTCAACTCTCTTTCTGGGAAAATTCCATCTGAACTTGGCCTCTGTATCAATCTTTTTACCTTGAACATGTATACTAATCAATTTACTGGAAGCATACCTCCTGAGCTTGGAAATTTAGAAAACTTGCAAATGCTCAGATTGCATAACAATAAGTTGAACTCCAGTATACCTGCCTCAATATTCCACCTGAAGTCATTAACTCATTTAGGACTCTCACAGAATGAGCTAACTGGGAATATTCCTCCCCAGTTGGGATCTTTAACGTCACTAGAAGTGCTTACCCTTCACTCCAATAAGTTATCCGGGGAGATCCCATCAACTATAACAAACCTGGCAAACTTGACATATTTGTCTTTGGGCTTTAATTTATTGACTGGATCACTTCCATCGGAACTTGGGTTACTCTATAATCTGAAGAATCTAACTGCAAATAATAACCTCCTGGAAGGATCTATTCCATTGAGCATAATAAATTGTTCTCATCTTCTAGTTTTATCCCTCGCTTTTAATAGAATAACGGGGAAAATACCAAATGGGTTGGGGCAGTTATCCAATCTTACATTTTTGTCTTTGGGATCAAACAAAATGATGGGGGAGATTCCTGATGATCTCTTCAACTGTTCAATGCTTGAAGTTCTAGATCTGAGTGATAACAATTTCAGCGGAAAACTCAAACCAATGATTGGCAGACTCTCTAAACTTCGAGTTTTAAGAGCTCGTACTAATTCATTTCTTGGGCCAATCCCACCAGAGATTGGTAAACTGAGTCAACTGCTGGATTTAGTGCTTCACGAAAACAGTTTCTCAGGTGCCATTCCACCAGAAATTTCAATGCTTTCAAACCTTCAGGGTCTTTTGCTATCTGACAACAAGCTGGAAGGTGAACTTCCTGTGCAACTTTTTGAGCTCAAACAGCTCAATGAACTCCGGCTGAAGAACAATAATTTCTTTGGTCCAATACCGCATCATATATCCAAACTAGAATCACTGTCGCTCATGGATCTGAGTGGAAATAAGCTTAATGGCACAATCCCAGAGAGCATGACGAGCCTCCGCAGATTGATGACAGTAGATCTTTCACACAACCTTCTTACCGGAACTCTTCCTAGAGCAGTACTTGCCAGCATGAGAAGTATGCAACTTTACTTGAACGTTTCCAGCAACTTGTTGCACGGAGAGATCCCAGATGAGATAGGCGTGTTAGAAATGGTTCAAGAGATTGACATGTCAAATAATAATCTGTCAGGCAGCATTCCCAGATCCCTAGAACGCTGCAAAAACTTATTTTCACTGGACCTATCAGGAAATATGCTCTCTGGTCCTGCTCCAGGTGAAATTCTCACCAAATTAAGTGAGCTTGTGTTCTTGAACCTCTCAAGGAACAGATTAGCAGGCAGTCTTCCTGAAATAGCAGGATTATCACATCTTAGCTCTCTTGATGTTTCACAAAACAAGTTCAAGGGAATTATCCCCGAGAGATTTGCCAATATGACTGCATTGAAATATCTCAACCTTTCTTTCAACCAACTTGAAGGTCACATTCCAAAGGGGGGTGTATTCAACAATATAAGGTTGGAGGATTTACTGGGAAATCCATCTCTATGTGGAAAAAAGTTTCTCAGTCCATGCCACATAAAAAGAAACCGAACAAGTTCTCATGGTTTTTCCAAGAAAACCTGGATCATACTTGCAGCACTTGGATCTGTTTTCAGTCTCATTCTTCTTGTCCTGGGAATATTTTTATTTCATCGGTACATGAAGAAGAAGAAAAAAGTGAATGACACGGAGGATACAAATCCAAAGTGTACCGCAGCACTGAGCCTCCAGAGATTTTATCAAAAGGATTTGGAACATGCTACCAATAATTTCCGTCCGGAAAACATTATTGGAGCCAGCAGTTTAAGTACTGTGTACAAAGGAACACTGGAAGATGGGAAGATTGTAGCAGTTAAGAAGCTGAATCACCAGTTCTCAGCAGAATCTGGTAAATGTTTTGATAGGGAAGTCAAGACTCTGAGCCAACTCAGACACAGGAACCTAGTTAAGGTGCTAGGTTACGCTTGGGAAAGCAAGAAGCTAAGGGCTTTAGTTTTAGAATACATGGAGAATGGGAACTTGGACAACATGATTTATGGTCAAGTAGAGGATGACTGGACGTTGTCCAATAGGATTGATATTTTAGTTTCAGTTGCAAGTGGACTGTCATACCTGCATTCAGGCTATGATTTTCCAATAGTGCACTGTGACATGAAGCCTTCAAACATTCTTCTGGACAAAAATATGGAAGCACATGTGAGTGACTTTGGGACAGCTAGGATGTTGGGTATTCATCTCCAGGATGGGAGCAGCACATCATCAGCATCCACATTTGAAGGAACTATTGGTTACATGGCGCCAGGTAATAATTCTTACAACTTCTTGACCCACACTTTACTTACTAGATTATGTGTTACAATAACATGAATACTAGATATCTATAATGTAAACGAGCTTATATGGGTACCACAAATAATATTTTGTCAATGGTAAATGCTTCAGATACATTCAATTTTAGCATCATTCAGTAGTAACATCACTTCTGTCAATCACAATACGCAGCACAGAAGATTTTTTTTCCCTTTCAATCACAAAATGCTGATTTAACTTGTATATGGAAGAATCGACAAGCAAGTAAATGATGCAATGTTTTGGACATATAATCTGTAAAGTACTTTTTAAAATGATAATGTCAGCTTTAATCTATCCAAAAATGCCAGCGCCATGTTTGAAAATTTGAATTTCTTGGACATTTTACATGCTCCTAATTTCATTTGAGACCTCACTACATGAAATGTTATCTGTGAACAGAGTTTGCATATATGAGGAAAGTGACCACAAAAGTAGATGTATTCAGCTTTGGTGTAATTGTGATGGAGATCATTACAAAAAGAAGGCCAACAAGTCTTACAGGAGCAGATGAATTACCAATTACTTTGCATCAAATTGTTCAGAATGCCCTTGCGAATGGCATAAACAAGCTAGTTCAGATCGTGGATCCTAATCTAGCTTCATATATCTCCAAGAAACAGGATGTAGTAGAGGGACTTCTTAACTTGGCTTTGTCCTGCACCTCTCCTGATCCTGAAGATAGACCTGACATGGAACAAGTTTTGTCTTCTCTTTCAAAGCTAAGTAAGATGGACTGCATGCCTTCTCATTTGGTAAAAGATTAAATTTGATGTAGAAGAAGCTGGAATATCATCACTCTTAATGTGAACCACCACCAAGTTTCCCATGGTGGCTAATGGAACTAGTTCATAACTTAAAATGCATTTACTATTTAAATAATTTTTCCGTATTTCAAGCCATAAATGATGATCTCTCGAGTATTCCTGCTTTAAGATATAATGATACTGTCCCGTCAGATTATGTTGAAGTTGACATGCATCATGAAATTGAACAACATATTCAACAATACTTCATATTAATCACAACTAAGGAGCAAAAAGCTAGATCTTTACGAAGTCCTCTAGTGACATGTAACAGAGCTAGTGAGCAAGCAGTTGATTGCAAACCAAAGTGCTAATGTAGTCTGTCACTAAAGATTAACTAGAGCAAATGAGTACACTTATGAACAACACAAATATATAGAAGTGAGACTGAGGAAAACTCAATAAAGGCTTTAATAAGCCTACAGTCATCCATCATATTTTACCTTGAAATATGCATTATAGAAATTTATTTACAAGAGAGGGAAGAGGCGATCTCATCTATTGGTGGATCATTTTGCAAGAACTCATCAATGGTAGAGGGGAACTCAAAGCTTCCAATACCTTCAGAAACCTCTGAATGAATAAGAGCAGCTTTGCCTAAAAGCAGATGAGCTAACCTAAATGATTCTCTTCTCTCTCCATTACTCCTATCCAGAAAATGCTCAATCCAACCTTCCAACCTCTCCACTTCTTTTTCACTTTTTGGCCCTTTAACCCCAATAATCTTTCCATAAAATGCATCATCACAACCCAAATCCACTTCCACACTTTTCGATCCTCCCCTTTTACTGTCCGATAAACCCAATAACTGCATCAACAGTTCAATGTCATCAACCCCATTACCACCAGTTTCAACTATACCAACTCTTTCTTTAACTTGCGTAGGATTTATCTGAGGTGGGGTTTCTTTGGCATAAGGGGAATTAGAGAGAAATTGAAGTGGGGTTTCACTTTCTTCGAGGTTTGTGTAGCTGGTGTTGGAGTCAACAGGGGTCTCACTCTCATCACAGTTAAGGTATAATGGGCTGATCAAAGACTGGGTCGGTGTGTCGACGGCTTCTTGTTGTGTTGGTTCGTCAAGTTTCAATCTTTTCTCCAATTGTTTGAGAGAAGAGAAGAAATTTGAGTGTGGAGAAGGTCTTTGCATTTTTGGGAGAACAATCAGAATCAATTGGGGGTTTAGGGTTTTAGCTGTGGCCTGTGAGTGAAGGACAGATTATTTAAGAAAAAAAGAGCGCCAATTGGTGAGATAAAACAGTTGAATATTTAGGGTCTAATATTAGAGTTGATAATTTTCCTTATTATTTATTTTATTATATCCAAGAAATTAGTTTCCTCAGATTGAAAAATTATGAGTATAAACAAACATATACTAGTTAATTACTTGACATAATTATAATTAGCTTTAATTACAATTCGCGTCCTACTTTTAGATATATTACGCGGTTTAGCTTTTTTGTTTTATATAATTTACATGTTTGTATAGTTCGAAATTTGTATAACTTTTGTATAATTCAAAATTTGTATAACTGTTTACATTTTTTATGTTTGTAATTGTATCAATTCGTTATTTTTAAGTTTATACAAAAAAAATTGAATTACACAAGTGTACTCGTAAATTATACAAATCAACGAATTATACAAACAAGACAATTTAAATGTAATTATAAGCCATAAATATACAAATTATAGCTATAAAATATAATTAAATTTATTATAGTGACTATTTACGAAAGTTCCTCAATTTATTTTTGGAGAACAATAAAGGATTGAATAACATATGTCGTTGTGTTTTGTGAACATGGATAGTCCAAATAGCCAAACTGTTGGGCCTATGGTACGAAACTAAAGGGACAATTAATCAAAATGGCCATTTGGTGATAATTCTCTCTTCCAGTATCTTCGAAGTTCAAATTTTTAAAAATTAATATGCCGCAAATGTGAATCACTTTGAATAAATAGTATATCAAAAGACTCAAAAGATTGAAATAAATTCATATCTAAAATTTGAGATTGTTTAGAGGAGTTTTGAATTGGTTGAAATTGAGAAAAAATGGTCTGCAATATATATCAACAATGTATATAGTCATATATATGTATATATATCTCTTATAAATAGTTATATATCATTTATACACGAGTATATCCATTTATAAAATATCGATACATTACAAATACATTTGTTGATTTTTTTTTTGTTGTCTGTACATATATTGCTAATTTCGGGTTATTTATTAATGTAAATGAAAACTTGCTATATTTGAAACTACTTTTCATTTTACCCATAATTAAAAATACGAAAAAAGAAAAAATTTCGTAAGATTTATTAGGTCCGCTTGCACCTATCTTGATTTATCACTCATTTTGATCTAATCATCCTCTTTTTAACCTTCTAATAACTCATCCTGTTCATTTGAAGCTGCTAATAATTTTCTTCCAATTTAAAATTACCTAAAGTTGTTCCTCTCACTATGCTTATTTAATTTCTTTGGGTAAATAGCAATTTAATCACTTAGGTTATTGCATTATTCCAAATTTTAGTCCTTATATTGTTCATTTGAGCACAATAAACTTTTGATTAATTAAAACATGCGATATAAGTTCATTAAATTAATATAAATTAAAAACGTTAAAGAGAATTATTATTTGAAAAAATTGAAGGTTCAAATATACATTTTAAATTAATTAACGATTAAATATGCTCAGTCGTATAACACAGAGGATTAAAATCGATATTCAACCTACTTAAGCTAATGATATCTACTAGTAGCAATATTGACTGAGATTTGGCGACTCATAACATGAGACTATAATTGGCGTGTGGACTACAAAACAAGTTATGATTAGTCTAAGTTTATGTATTTTTTCGAATAAAACCTACTTATTTGTATACTTTTTGTCACATTCATCTCATAGAGGTCAGATAAAAATTGTGTGTACATAATCTATTCAAACATGTTGACAACTAAAAAATTGATAAATTTAGGTGGCTGTTGTCTCTCTTTGACCTAATGTTCAAAGTATACACGAGTGAATGAACAATGATAAAGTAGATTTAAACATTTATTATTAGTTCCTATAGAAGGTTTAGGTAGGTTAACTGTTAATCACCTATGATTTCATTTTGAATAATAGTTTCAGGATTAGGACTTTATAATATTCGATCTATTAGGAAAAAAATCGGATCTAATATTTCTATTTTAAAAAAAGGGAGGGATAAATACATATATAAAGTGATAATTGATCCTTGTGAAATATACTCAGTGTTGCCTTATTGGAGACCGAGTGTGAACAAATAGTATTAGATCAATTCTAGAAAATATGTACCTAGAAACGACTAGTTTAATGAAAAGATTATAGGTTCACGTGCACCATAAACTACGCTATAAATTCACCTCTGATGCGGAAACGAACACCGCTGAATACATTTGTATAATATTTCTACTCCAAATGGCAGTTCTAGAAAAAAAAAAAAAAAAAAAACAGTTGACCTGATGTAATGTGAATGCACTCAATTTTCTATTAACAGGACTAGTTTTTGTAGGAATTTTGACAACTTCATAGAATACAAGATTTTACTTTAGTTTTGATGATTAGTTGACTTCTTCAACAGAAAACAGTGAGCAAATATCATTAAAAAATGTATAAACTATTCATTTTCAGCTTAAGTTTGTAAAGAGAGTGAAACTTCTTTCTTTTGAACCAATGATGTCAAAGACAAATGTATATGCATTAGCCATTTCTTTTAGTACCTTTTTCATAGCTTTGTCCTTTGGGCAAACTCCAAGTTTGGAAGTAGAAGTTGCTGCTTTGAAAGCCTTTAAGAATTCAGTCACTGATGACCCTTTTGGTGCACTTGTGGATTGGACTGATGCAAATCACATTTGCAACTGGTCTGGAATCATATGTGATCCTTCTTCAAACCATGTCATCAACATTTCGCTTGTTGGGATGCATCTCAAAGGCGAGATTTCTCCGTTTATAGGGAACCTCTCCAAACTCCAGGTTCTTGATCTAACTTTGAATTCATTTACTGGAAATATTCCAGCCAAGCTGGGGCGTTGCACTGAGATGGTTCAGCTCATTCTTTACCGAAACTTTCTTTCTGGTGAAATACCTGCCGAGCTAGGAAACATCAAAAATCTGCAATTAGTAGATTTTGGAAATAACTCACTGAGTGGGAGAATACCTGATAGTATATGCAACTGCACTGAATTGTTGTTCGTAAGCCTCATCAACAACAGCCTCACAGGCAAATTACCGTCTGAAATTGGTAATTTGGCCAATCTTCAATTGTTAGAAGCTTATAGAAACAATTTGGTTGGTTCTATTCCTACCTCCATTGGAATGCTGACAGCACTGCAAACCCTTGATCTGAGCTCAAACCAGTTTTCTGGACCTATACCACCAGAAATTGGCAACTTGTCAAGTTTAGAAATTCTTCAGTTGCATCACAACTTTCTTTCCGGGAAAATCCCATCTGAACTTGGCCTCTGTATCAATCTTGTTACCTTGGACATGTATAATAACCAATTCACTGGAGGCGTACCTCCTGAGCTTGGAAATTTAGAAAACCTGCACAGGCTCAGATTGTATAACAATAAGTTGAACTCCAGTATACCTGCCTCATTGTTCCATCTGAAGTCATTAACTCATTTAGGACTCTCACATAATGAGCAAACTGGTAAAATTCCTCCTGAGTTTGGATCTTTAATGTCACTACAGGTGCTTACCCTCCACTCAAATAGGTTGTCTGGGGAGATTCCATCAACTTTGACAAACCTGGCAAACTTGACATATTTGTCTTTGAGCTTTAATTTATTCACAGGATCACTTCCACCGGAACTTGGGTTACTCTATAATCTGAAGAATCTAACTGCAAGTGATAACCTCCTAGAGGGACCTATTCCATCTAGCATAACAAATTGTTCTCATCTTCGTGTTTTAACCCTCACTTTTAATAGAATAACAGGTAAAATACCAAATGGGTTGGGGAAGTTGTCCAATCTTACATTTTTGTCTTTGGGATCAAACAAAATGTGGGGGGAGATTCCTGATGATCTCTTCAACTGTTCAATGCTTGAAGTTCTAGATCTGAGTGGTAATAATTTTAGTGGGAAGCTCAAACCGATGATTGGCGAACTCTCTAAACTTCGAGTTCTAAGAGCCCATAGTAATTCATTTCTTGGGCCAATCCCACCAGAGATTGGTAAATTGAGTCAACTGATAGATTTAGTGCTTCACAAAAACAGTTTCTCAGGTGTGATATCACCAGAAGTTTCAAAGCTTTCAAACCTCCAGGGTCTTTCTCTGTCAGACAATAAGCTGGAAGGTGAACTTCCTGTGCAACTTTTTGAGCTTACACGCCTCTATGAACTCCTGCTGCAGAACAATAATTTCTTCGGTCCAATACCCAATCAGATATCCAAACTAGAATCACTTTCGCTTTTGGACCTGAGTGGAAATAAGCTGAACGGTACAATCCCAGAGAGCATGGAGAGCCTCCACAAACTGATGACCTTAGACATTTCATACAACCTTCTAACCGGAACATTTCCCAGAGTAGTACTTGCCAGCATGAGAAGCATGCAGTTTTACTTGAACTTTTCCAGTAACTTGTTGGATGGAGAGATCCCATTTGAGATTGGCATGTTAGAAATGGTTCAAGGGATTGATATGTCAAACAACAATCTATCAGGCAACATTCCCAGATCCCTAGGACGCTGCAAAAACTTATTCTCACTGGACCTATCAGGAAACATGCTGTCTGGTCCTGCTCCAGGCGAAATTCTGACCAAGTTAAGTGAGCTAGTATTCTTGAACCTCTCAAGGAACAGATTAGAAGGCAAACTTCCTGAAATGGTAGGATTGCTACATCTTCACTCACTTGATCTTTCACAAAACAAGTTCAAGGGAATCATTCCTGAGAGATTTGCCAATATGCCTGCATTAATATATCTCAACCTTTCTTTTAACCAGCTTGAAGGTCACATTCCAAAGGGGGGTGTATTCGACAACTTAAGGTCAGCAGATTTACAGGGAAATCCATCGCTATGTGGAACGAAGTTTCTCAGTCCATGCAGCATCAAAAGAAACCAAACAAGTTCTCATGGGTTGTCCAAGAAAACCTGGATCATACTTGGGCCTGTTTTGGTTCTCATTCTTCATGTGGTGGGAATATTTTTGTGTCATCTGTACATGAAGAAGCAAAAAGTGAAAGACTCGGAGGATATAATTCCAAATTATACCTCAGCACTTAGCCTCCAGAGATTTTATCAAAAGGATTTGGAACATGCTACTGATAATTTCAGTCCACAAAACATTATTGGAGCCAGCAGTTCAAGTAATGTGTACAAAGGAACACTGGAAGGTGGGAAAATTGTAGCAGTTAAGAAACTGAATCTTCAGTTCTCAGCAGAAATTCGTAAATGCTTTGATAGGGAAGTCAAGACTTTGAGCCAACTCAAACACAGGAACCTGGTTAAGGTGCTCGGTTATGCTTGGGAAAGCAAGAAGCTAATGGCTGTAATTTTAGAATACATGGAGAATGGGAACTTGGACAGTTTTATTTATGGTCAAATGGCGGATGACTGGACATTGTCCAATAGGATTGACATTTTAGTTTCAGTAGCAAGTGGGCTATCATACCTGCATTCAGGATATGATTTTCCAATAGTGCACTGTGACTTGAAGCCTTCAAATATTCTTCTGGATAAAAATATGGAAGCACATGTGAGTGACTTTGGGACAGCTAGGATGTTGGGCATTCATCATCAAGACGGGAGCAGCATATCATCAGCATCTACATTTGAAGGAACTATTGGTTACATGGCGCCAGGTAATAATTATTACAACATCACTTCTGTAAATCATAATACACAGCTTAGCAGATTTCCTTTCCCTGTCAAATCACAAAATAATGATTAACTTGTATGTGGAAGAATGGACAAGCATGTAAGTGATCCAATATTTTGAACATTTAATCTGAAATGTATTTTCTTAATGATAATACAACCTTTAGCCTAACCAGAAAATGCTAGTGCCAGCTTTAGAATTTTGAATTATTTGGACATTTTACATGCTCCTTATTTAATTTGAGACCTAACTTAAACGAAATGTTTCTCTTTGAAACAGAGTTTGCATATATGAGGAGAGTGACCACAAAAGTAGATGTATTCAGCTTTGGTGTAATCGTGATGGAGATCATTACAAAAAGAAGGCCAACAAGTCTAACAGGTGCAGATGAATTACCAATGACTTTGAATCAAATTGTTCAGAATGCCCTTGCTAATGGCATAAACAATCTGGTCCAGATTGTGGATCCGAATTTAGCTTCACATGTCTCCGAGAACCAAGAGGTAGTAGAGGGACTTCTTAACTTGGCTTTATACTGCACCTATCCGGATCCCGATGATAGACCTGACATGGAACAAGTTTTGTCTTCTCTTTCAAAGCTAAGTAAGATGGTGATCATGCATTCACAAGCTTGTTTGGTAAACTATTAAATTTTGATGTAGAAGCTGGAGTATCATCATTCTTAATATGAACCACCACCAAGTTTCCCTCGGTGGCCAATGGAACTAGTCCAAAACTCAAAATGTAATTACGATTTAAATAGAATTTATGTTTTTCAAGCCATAAATGATCTATCAAGTATTCCTGCTTTACTAGAGGGATATAATTGAACTCTCACATTACATTTAATTAAAGTTGACTTGCATCATGAAATTTGAACAACATATTGATGAATACTTCACATTAATTACAACTAAGGATCAAAAACCTAGATCTTTACGAAGTACTCCAGTTATGACATGTAATAGAATCAGCGAGCCATTAATTGCTAGACCAAAGTGCAAATGCATTCTGTCACTAAAGATTGTCCACAGGATAGCAGGAAATCAGTTATACTTTTGAATGTATAGAAGTGAAATTGAGGAAAACTCAAAAAGACGCCTTAATAAGACTACAGTGATCCATCGCATTCTAAAAATTTATTTAGTAGAGAGGGGAAAAGCAACCTCATCTATTGGTGGATCATTATGCAAGAACTCATCAATGGCAGAGGGAAACTCAAAGCTTCCAACACCTTCACAAACCTCTCCATTTCTTTTTCACTTTTTTGGACCCTGAACCCCAACAATGTTTCCATAAATGCATCATCACAGCCAAAATCCACTCCCACCCTTTTGGGTCCTTCCCTTTCACTCTCCGCGAAACCCAATAGCTGCGTCATCAGTTCAATCTCATCAACCCCATTACCACCAGCTTCAACTATACCAACACTTTCTTGGGCAAGTGAGGAATTTGAGAAAAATTGAAGTGGGGTTTCACTTTCTTTGAGGTTTGTGTATCTGGTGATGGAGTCAGCAGGGGTCTCATCACAGTTGAGGTATAATCGGCTGATCAAAGACTGGTTTGGTGTCTCGACAGCTTCACGTTTAGATGAATCATCAAGTTTCAATCTTTTCTCCAATTGTTTGAGAGATGAGAAGAAATTGGAATGTGGAGAAGGTCTTTGCATTATTTTTTTGGTGAATCAGAACTTGAATTGGGTTTTAGGGTTTTAGTTGTTGAAGGTTGAAGAAATGGAAAGGAAAAAAGAGCGCCAACTGCTGCAAAGGACAATTTAATCACTTCTGTTTGAAATTTTAGGCCGATTTGGGATTTCTTGGTATGCTATTTTAAGGTATTTTCTGAATAAAGAGCTTTGATATCCAGGGTTAGATCCAGAGTTTCAGGTACGAGTTTACGAGAACCAAATAACTTTTGCTTATGCACTGTATATGTCTTAAAAATCTTATTGTGAATAGAATTTACTCTAGGATGATCTATCAACACAATTGACTTCCCTTGTGTACGTTTATACCTTGGATCATATAGTTGCTAATAATAGTTTCCGAAAAATGGAACAGGGAGAAAACATAGCTGCTGAAGTTTTGTGGAAAGTGTGTTCATTTGTTTGCGTAAAACCAGTGCAGTACAAATGCTGATAAGCGTATGTAAAATATATTCAGAAAGGAGAAAAAAAGGCATGTGTGACTTAACCACATAGGTATAACATTGACGGTATAGACAAAATGATTTCTTAGATGATCACTCAACTAATATAATAACCATTATCTCAAAAAGTCACCGTATTCTTGATTTTAATTTTCATTTTAACAAAGATAATAACTATGAGTTGAGTGACTCTCCGAAGAAAACCAAATTGCAGCAGAATTATCTGTTCTTCAACTGGTGGATCACAATTTGATAGCATTAGAAATTCCTGTTTCTTTTAGATGCATTATGCTCTGAAAAATCCAGCCCAAATTTAGGTTTCCCTATCAGGAGTTGGCATGTATGGTAGTGGATTTTTGAAACATTTACTTGGCCAGAATATATTGTATAAAGCACTGTTATAGTTCACATGTTTCTGTGTGCCTTGGAGTAGGACCACTTGTATGAGTGGTTGAGAATGTGTCTACTACTAAGAAAAAACAGAAATTAGTACTGGACAAATTTCTTAGGTAAACAACAAGTAAGCAATTTAACAATGAAGTTCGTAACTAATTTCAATTTTTTTTTATAGAGCCATGAAAATGAACTAACATAATGGTTCATTTATTTCCCCTTATTCTTTTCTATTTTAGACTAAGAAGGGATTCAGGCTGTAATGACCTCAAAATGCCTGTAATAGTGGTGTTGTCTTTTACCCTACTGGAAGAAAGATATATAAAGAATGTCATAATGGAAAAAAGTAGAAGATATTTTAATGTAAGCTCAACAACAAGGACAGAGAGCAATCTTTGTAGCCACACAACATTGGTTGGTCCCCAAAGTAAAAATCTTGGAAGATTGATGGATTTGTGATATGCCAAGTGTGAATGGAGAGTAATCTTGACACCCAATGAGATCATAGATATAGATATCACTAGATAAGGACTCTTCCCTATCTTACTTACTATATATTGTGAAGTTTCAATAACTTCAGCTCATCACAACTAACTTTTACATATCAAACTAGCAACTCCCTCATTTTCCTCTCTTTAAAAACCATGGCAGCTGCTACAATGGCTCTTTCTTCTCCTTCTTTTGCCGGACAGGCAGTGAAACTCGCACCCTCTGCCTCAGAAATCTCTGGAAATGGAAGGATCACCATGAGAAAGGCTGTTGCCAAGTCTGCCCCATCTAGCAGCCCATGGTATGGCCCTGACCGTGTTAAGTACTTGGGTCCATTCTCTGGTGAGTCCCCAAGCTACTTGACCGGTGAATTCCCAGGTGACTACGGCTGGGATACCGCTGGACTTTCAGCTGACCCTGAAACCTTTGCCAAGAACCGTGAACTTGAGGTGATCCACTGCAGATGGGCTATGCTTGGTGCTCTTGGATGTGTCTTCCCTGAGCTATTGGCCCGTAACGGTGTCAAGTTCGGTGAAGCTGTGTGGTTCAAGGCCGGATCCCAGATCTTCAGCGAGGGTGGACTTGATTACTTGGGCAACCCAAGCTTGGTCCATGCACAGAGCATCTTGGCCATCTGGGCTTGCCAAGTTGTCTTGATGGGAGCCGTTGAAGGTTACCGTATTGCTGGTGGACCTCTTGGTGAGGTTGTCGACCCACTCTACCCAGGTGGAAGCTTCGACCCATTAGGCCTTGCTGAAGACCCAGAGGCATTTGCTGAGCTCAAGGTAAAGGAGATTAAGAACGGCAGACTTGCTATGTTCTCTATGTTTGGATTCTTCGTTCAAGCCATTGTTACCGGAAAGGGTCCATTGGAAAACCTTGCTGACCACCTTGCAGACCCCGTTAACAACAACGCTTGGGCTTTCGCCACAAACTTTGTTCCCGGAAAATGAAAATCTTAAACATTCTTAAAATTTGATTGTTTGATGGCCTTGTAAAGTAGTTGTCAGTAATTACTTGACATTAGAATGGATTATTTTTTTTCTATATTCCAAATTTCCAATGATTGTGTAATTCTGAGTTACATTTTTCAAAGCCACGAATAAAAAAAATTGCCACTTTTATACCAAAGGGTAGAAGAAAGAGACCAAAGAAAAAATAATTGAGAATTAAGATGTGGTAACTAGAAAAACTACATGCTGTTAAAAGATCTAAACTTGAATTATGGAATTCAATTAATTCTGGATAAGCAATACTCAAAATTAGGGTAAAGTACTAATGTTGAACACCATGACGTTATTACATGATTCCTTATTTTTCTATCGAGAAGCGAAAGAGGAAATAAGAAGACATTGTTTCATTTCAATGCTAAGTGAAAACCAATGTGTTTAATATATGAGTTTACAGGTCCTTGCAATATGTGTCCTGTGAACAAATTCATAAATTTCTTGAAAAATCATCCTTCATAACATTGATATCATCTTTAGATTAAAAGATCTTTGACAGATCCTTCCAAACAAGGCGCATAGTAATAACCATAGCCAAAGCACATACTTGTATAGTTAGTTCGTAGAAGAGACAACATGACACTTATTGGCAACAAATTTAAGCTCTATGCACTGATAATATAAAAATTATATACAATCAGTTTACTTATAAAGTAATATATGTAAATCCGTTGATAACCGTTACTCCAATTAGGGAATTGACTTACTATCACATGTTAAATTTTGTGGATACGGCAAAAACATCTTTACACTGTCAATGTATATAACTTAAAATCTACAATTAGTAAATTATATTTCTCTGAAGTCTTAACATAGCCAATATATTGTGATGCTGCTGAATACCAACAAATTAACATGTTTGTTCATGTTCTTCTGAAACAAGCTCTTTCAGAGTTTCACCATTGCTCATGTAGCAGTCAAGTACTGGAACTAAGCCGCATTAAATCTCTAAACATGAATTAACAATGTCTTGAATGAGCATAAAACAAGATAGCATGTGTTGCTGACATAAACAACTTTGTCAATTGGGGTCTAATATGTTGATAAAGTTTCAATCACATTGTTTTCCAAACATAAACATGCATTATTAATTTCCCACAATTTATGCATCAAGGTGGTAATAAATTTCAACTTCTCCTCAAATTTCCTAAACCATAGTTGTACATCTTTTACCCTGCAGGTAGACAAAATCTATAGAAATGGCAAGTGGATAATGATAGGGATATCATATTGTAAGCTCAATAAATCACAGGGTGGATTTCAATCCTTGTGGCAATACTGAATGTGTTGGAGATTCAAGTTGCTACGATATATGGGATCTTGATATCCAATGAGATCATATGTATAGATATCACTGGATAAGAGGATTCTCTCTCTCTCTCTAATTAACACCTATATATTCTGAACCCCAACTAACTTCAGCTTCATCACAACCAACTTTGACATTTCAAACACTCCTCACTTTTCTCTTAAAATAAACACAAATGGCAGCTGCTACAATGGCTCTTTCTTCCCCTTCTTTTGCTGGACAGGCGGTGAAACTCTCACCCTCTGCCTCAGAAATCTCTGGAAATGGAAGGATTACTATGAGAAAGGCTGTCGCCAAGTCAGCCCCATCTAGCAGCCCATGGTATGGCCCTGACCGTGTTAAGTACTTGGGCCCATTCTCTGGTGAATCCCCAAGCTACTTGACCGGTGAATTCCCTGGTGACTATGGATGGGACACTGCTGGACTTTCAGCAGACCCTGAGACCTTCGCCAAGAACCGTGAACTCGAGGTGATCCATTGTAGATGGGCTATGCTTGGTGCTCTTGGATGTGTCTTTCCTGAGCTCTTGGCCCGCAACGGTGTAAAGTTTGGTGAGGCTGTGTGGTTCAAGGCCGGATCCCAGATCTTCAGCGAGGGTGGACTTGACTACTTGGGCAAGCCAAGCTTGGTTCATGCACAAAGCATCTTGGCCATTTGGGCTTGCCAAGTTGTGTTGATGGGAGCTGTTGAAGGTTACCGTATTGCTGGTGGACCTCTTGGTGAGGTTGTCGACCCACTCTATCCTGGTGGCAGCTTTGACCCATTAGGTCTTGCTGAAGACCCAGAGGCATTTGCTGAGCTCAAGGTAAAGGAGATCAAGAACGGTAGACTTGCTATGTTCTCTATGTTTGGATTCTTCGTTCAAGCCATTGTTACCGGAAAGGGTCCATTGGAGAATCTTGCTGACCACCTTGCAGATCCAGTTAACAACAATGCATGGGCCTTTGCCACAAACTTTGTTCCCGGCAAATGAATATCATAAAATGTTCTCTAGATATTATTGTTTGATGGCTTTGTAAAGTTTTAGTTGTGAGTTTACTTGACAATAGAATGATTTTTTCTTAGTCCTGAATTTCATTTGATGAATGAAATACTGCAAAATTCATATTGAAGGGGAAAATTGATGACAAAGCAAAATTAACAAGACCAAAGTTACATTTGAGATGTGGTAAAAGCTTAAACCTGAATATACAGACCAGAGGAACTTATGGAATTCAATTAATTCTCAAGAAGCAATACTCCAACTTAGACATTGAACGACATGCTGTTTGTTTACTTTCATGATTCTTTATTTTTCTGTCAAGAAGTGAAAGAGAAATTAAGGGAAAACCAATGCACAGTATGTTTTATAATCTGAACGTAGCAAGTAATATATGAGTTTCCGGGTCATTACACTTATGTGTCCTTAATTTGAGCACATCCATGAAGTTCTTGTATTTTCCTCCTTCTTTACATGGCACATCCTAGCAATGACCAGAGCCAAAGGGACATAATAAGCACAAGATACAAGTTAAATATACATGCATGGCACTTATTAGAGAGGAAATCAAGTTCTCGCTGACATTGTGAAAAATGCTTATACAATCATATCATTATTAACAGGGCAGAGGTAGACTTCAGCGATGAATGGAATGTCCCACATCGATGAATGAATGACCTCTTTATAAGTGTTGAACAATTCTCTATCCTTTGAGATAACTTTTGAGGTTCAGTTAGCCACAAGATTCATTTCTTTACATCCAACATACCCGGTTTGACAAAACCAAGTAGCTGGTCCAACGTCAACACATGCATATGTGTTAAGAAATTTAGTAAATATGTGGAACTACTAAATTTAGAATGATTAGAATTTAAGATCGCCTTTCTAGATTTCTGAACCCATGAAGTTCAAATCTTGATCCATCTTTGCTTACTAGTTCTCGGAACGTGCATCGCACGTTTGTCTCTTAATTGATATTAGAAAATTTTAATTTATATAGCTAAGTTCAAATCTAAGTCCATTCATATGTAAGTTTAACATAAAAATATAACTCTGCACAAAATATGACATGAAAATCTTGTGTTAGATGTTGGAGGTTTGATATATTAAATAATTCATGAAAAATAAATATTTATTTTATCAGAGGAATTAATATATTTTAATTACTAAACATAAGTTTTAATAATCAAAAAAGAAATTGTCTATAAAAAAAGATACGTATAAAGAAAAATATTACAAAATGTTTGGACGGTATACCATCAAATTTATAGAAAAAATTATAATTTCAAATGAAAAAAAATGAAGTAAATAAAGACATGACATCCATAAAAAAAGACATCACATTAAAATATATAGACAAATTTTATCATACTAATTGAATTATATTTTGTTAAAAGTAGATTTATTCTAGACAAAACATGACTTACTCTAGACGAAACATATTATATGTATAAAAAACTATAATCATATAATAATAATAAATAAGACAAACAGAAAAGAAGGCATGAATATATTAAGAATAAAGATAAACTATATTTCTTGAACTATATATTAAAGTGTGTGTGTGTGTATATATATAAATGAATTCTAAAATAATATTATTCAATGTATCATTTAGTCATTTTTTTACCATACATTATTTTTTTTATTATTATTTTTGCACTTATTTTGTACCTCTTTATAACAGTTAAGTACATAAATTTTTTGAACATTTGAGATTACATATAAAAAGGAAAAAGTACAAATATGTTTGTTTAAAAAGATAAGTGATTATCAAACAATGAAAAAGACATAATTATTATTTTATGGGATTTAACATGTTTACCCTAAAATAATTAATGATAAATAGAAAATGTGATTAGCTTTACTATAGATATCCTAAAAATAGAAGAAATGATGAATACAAAAATACAGTAATCAACTACAAAGTTATATTTAAAAAAACTCAAAACGATGAAGATGTGAAAAATAAATATTTACTTACAACTTCATATTAGAGTATATTCATCTTGTAACTATCATAATTTACATAATTCTCAACAAAAAGAAGATGAATATGCATGAAATTTTAAAGAATACAAATAAATAAAATAGTAAGAATTCTTATAATTACAAACTGGTAATGAAAATTTTACAAGGGATGTAGACTAACCTACTGTAGTATGCAAGATGATTACAAACTTGAATAAAACAAGGAATATATATAATGTGGTATGAGTGTGTTTGATAGACTCTTCATTACCCCCACTTATCTTACAAATTAAAGTTGAAAGGTTATTAGACTCTTCATTATCTATATTTAATTAGTACATGAATATATGATGCATTAAGATCTTATTTGATGCATGAATTTAAATATAACTTTTACTTAATATTTAATTAACTAAATAGATATTAATATTAATTTATTTTAGAGGTAAAATAAGGGTAAAATGGTAATTCAACTTTGAGGTTAGAAGCTTCCACTTATAATAATATATGATATGATTAGGTATTTACAGATTAATCATATCATATCACCATATCATATCATATATCATGTAGTGAAGGGGTGTCGACCGACATCCCTTTGTCGGAAAATTACATTATGTAGCTAGAATAAAAATATATATATTACATATTGACACTCCTTGGCTTTTTCACGATTTAATTTCTTTAGATTTTGACACCCCTTAGACAAAATTATATTATATTATACAAAATACTAAAATAAGAAGGTGTAAAGTCAAACTTTGACAGACAAAAATATTTCATAGAAAATTATTAGAAATTATTTCACAGAAAATTGTTCGGAATTACTTTTTTTTTTTTAAAAAAAATTCTCTATTCTTTCCCTATAATTAGTGTGGTTGAATGGATCAAACTTGTTATCCTTTCTCTATAATTAGTATAATTAAATGTATTGAATTATTAGTAAAACCAATCAACCTTTCCTTTCCCCCATGTCTAAGATCACTAACTTCTAAAAATTATCTTAAATAACTCCTCACCTTTTCATCTTATCATATAAATTTTTAGCTATATATATGTATAATGAAAAAGTAATTTTTCTTTATCACTTATCTCTTTTTGATGTGAATCATTAGGCAATTTTCATGTACTTTTTTTGTTTTAAATATTAATATTTGTTTGATCCTATCTAGAATGATATTTTGTATGATAGTTTTATCTTTATCATTTTAAATGAGTTTTTTTTTGTACGGGAGAAGGTATCATCAAGAACTTTACTCCTTATGTATTTTTTATGCATATATATATATTAAATATTTGATTGTATAAATTTAATTAAATATTAATGAATTTTAGGCTTCCGAAGATTAATTACTAATGAAATATCTAATCTATTAATATTTATCATCTATAATCTATACCTATATAATAATTATAATTTTTTTAAGAAAAAATCTTTTCCTAAATTTCTTTACTTTTCCTCTTCTTATTACTCTTTCTTTAACCCCTCTCATGAATAATATGATTGATGTGGATAAAGTATTATCCTTTATGATAAATAACGAAAAAATAATTTAAAGGGTGCAAATCTACAAAATGGAGATGTACATTGATAATGTCCTCTTGAATATTATTAAAGAATGACTCTAGCTTCACAAATTTAAATTCATTAATGCTTAATTACATGATAAGAACTTTAGTTGTTCTTTCTACATGGTTTGCTAACTTTAATTTCTTTTTTCATATTCTTCATTTATTTACTATTATTTTCTAATTACTTATTTAACTTTTATACTCTTAATATTCATAACTCTCATCTTTTCATATTAATAACCTCCAAATATTTAAACTAAAACTTTAAGATATCTTTTGATATTCCTTCTATTCTATATATATAAATTCAACTTCTTTATCTCATGAAATCCCTACCAAGATTATTAGGCTATTATTTTTATTCAATAGTAAAAGTAGATGATGAAGACTCTTAAATTTTGATAGGATATGAAAAGAGTCGATAAAAACTCGGAGATTTATGTACTAATTTTGTACTTATTTTTTCACCTATTACATCAATCTTATAAGAATAATGTCTATATTGTATTTTTTTCTTAAATATTCTATTTCTTTTTGTCTTTTTTTCTTTCTGTTAGACTTCTTAATTTAATTTTCTATGAATGTTTTATTGTTGTAAGTCTTTATTCTTATTTTTTAATTGTTACATTTTATTATTCATTACAATTTACATATATATTTTCATGAAATTTTAGTCATTCTAACGTATCTATAAAAATTCACATGAAACACACGTGCGAAGCACGTCCTCAGAAACTAGTATTATTATAAGTGGAAAGATTTTATCTTCAAAGTTGAATTCCAGTTTTGCCCTTATTATTAATTAAAATATTTAAAAAATCTAATTAATTCAATATTAAGTAACAATATTTTAATTATTTTTTAGATTATGAGTTATTTATTAGCATGAAAATTAAATAATTATTAATTAGATTGTATAATAAATTAGCCAAAACAAATACTTACAAATTAAATGCAAGTGCATGTATGGTGAAGAACTCAATTACAAATTAATTGCAAGTGCATGTATAGTGAAGAACCCAAAGAGTTATTTGTATGACTTCTTTTTTTCAGCATGACTTTTGAGTTTCTATATGTCATTATATATTTAGTAACTTAAAAATACACTTGTGTGCTTCTCATACTTTTCTGTTAACTTTGTCATGAAGTAATTTTAGTTTTTTTTTTATTTTGCTTGTTTCGTTAAGATAATGAATTATGGAAATGTTGATGATATGAAAGAATATCAAGGTGTGAGGAATATTGAAAACAAGAGATTTTTTTAAAAAAAAAAAAAATTAGTCACATTTCATTATTGTGTCTCTTGATTATTTAATTTCGATATTACTCTTTCGCTTTTTTATCATTTGATATATGTAGCGATATTTCAGGTTGAAGTAATGTTGAATGAAAGAAAATCTACATATACACGCATATATTATGTTCTGCTTCGTATTTATTCTTTTATATTTGCTCTATTTTGTTTGCTTTTTAGATTTAATTTTTTGTTGTTTGTTTTATATTTTTCACCCCAAGTCATGGAATACTATTATACCCGTCATATGATTATTTTTAGAGTTGAAAAGTTGGAAAACTCTAATGTTAATTTTTCTTTTTGATGGTTACGTACTTTGTGGTGACTAGGTGAACAAAAGACTCACACTATATATATTTTTGCATCGTATTATTTTATTCTGATATTATTTTATAACTTTGCAAGGAAATTCTTTTGTATCTATGAATTACCTTTAATGTATCATATTTTATGTTATTCTTTAGAAATACAATAGTAACTTAAATTTATCAATAAATAAATATGATTGCATGTTTGGAGCTACTAGCTTTAAAGGAAAAAGTATATTCAAAGTTTTAATATGTATCTATCTAGCTATACTATTAGATATATAGAATATCTTAAACTAAATTAATTAAAAACTAAATAAATCTTATAAAATTGAATGCCCACATACAGTTTAAAAACATATTTTTATTCTTCAATCAAATTACTTCTTTGGATATTTTTCACCAAAAGTTAGTGATAATAAGAAATTGTATGACACCCCCCAAAATAATTGAGAAAATATTTGAACAACTTCAACAGTGGACTTTTGGAACACAAAATCTCTTCCTTTATTTGGAACATAGTATTTAATAATATTCATGTAATTTTTAAAAAATAAATACATTGATATGGGGTACCTTCAAAGTTAATCAAAAAATAATTAATTTGTAATGACATAATAAAGCCTATTCAAATTCTTGATGTTGTTGTGTCTTTGTGCTATTAAACTTTAATTTAAATTACACTTGAATGTGTAATTGCATGAATTACTATCGATAATTTTTATTATGAGATGATATATTGTAATTGAATTTGTATTTTAGAGGATTAATTCATTGTTTGAAGTTCTTTGTCTAATTTAATGTGGCATCGCACGAAGCACGTTGATCTTAATAGTTTGTCATGTTACATTTGACATTATATATACATTTTAACTAATTATTTATATAAAATTCGATTATGAAATGACTCTGAACCATAGCTATAGTGCTAATAGATAAAATCTGGAGAAATTCCCAATGGATAATGATAAGAGATATCAATATTGTTAGCTCAACAAATCAGAGGGTAGAGTTCAATCCTTGTAGCCACACATAGGAGGACAATATTGGATGGGTCCCTTTAGTTGTAAACATCTTGTAAAATTGGAAGGATTGGAGATTGCCAAGAGTGCATTAAATCTTGATATCCAATGAGATCATAGATATAGATATCACTAGATAATTAGGACTCTTTTTCCCTCTTAATTACTCCCTATATATATGGTGAATTAGTTCCTTTGTAACTTCATCTCATCACAACCAACTTCAACAATATCTCATATCATCAAACACTTACATTTCTCTTGATATAAACACAAATGGCAGCTGCTACAATGGCTCTTTCTTCCCCTTCTTTTGCTGGACAAGCAGTGAAACTCTCACCATCTGCCTCAGAAATCTCTGGAAATGGAAGGATCACTATGAGAAAGGCTGTCGCCAAGTCAGCCCCATCTAGCAGCTCATGGTATGGCCCTGACCGTGTTAAGTACTTGGGCCCATTCTCTGGTGAGTCCCCAAGCTACTTGACAGGTGAATTCCCTGGTGACTACGGCTGGGATACCGCTGGACTTTCAGCAGACCCGGAAACCTTTGCCAAGAACCGTGAACTCGAGGTGATCCACTGCAGATGGGCTATGCTTGGTGCTCTTGGATGTGTCTTCCCTGAGCTCTTGGCTCGTAACGGTGTCAAGTTCGGTGAGGCTGTGTGGTTCAAAGCTGGATCCCAAATCTTCAGTGAGGGTGGACTTGACTACTTGGGCAACCCAAGTTTGGTCCATGCACAGAGCATCTTGGCCATCTGGGCTTGCCAAGTTGTACTCATGGGAGCCGTTGAAGGTTACCGTATTGCTGGTGGACCCCTTGGTGAGGTTGTCGACCCACTCTACCCTGGTGGAAGCTTCGACCCATTAGGCCTTGCTGAAGACCCAGAGGCATTTGCTGAGCTCAAGGTAAAGGAGATTAAGAACGGCAGACTTGCTATGTTCTCTATGTTTGGATTCTTCGTTCAGGCCATTGTTACCGGAAAGGGTCCATTGGAGAACCTTGCTGACCACCTTGCAGACCCCGTTAACAACAATGCTTGGGCTTTTGCCACAAACTTTGTCCCCGGAAAATGAAGATTTTTAAACAATCTTAATATTCCTTGTAAAGTAGTTGTGAGTTACTTGACAATAGAATGGATTGTTTTTCTTTAATATTTCAATGATTGTGTAGTACTGAGTAACATCTTACTAAGCTATGAATCGAATGTTGCCACTTTCATAACAAAGGATAATCAAAGAAAACGAAGAGAGCAAAAAAGACAGAAGATATATATATATGAGATGTGGTAACTAGAAAAACTATAAAGCTGTGACAGGCTTAAAACATCGAATTTTCAGACCAGAAGAACTTAGGGAATTCAATTAACTCTCAAGAAGCAATACTCAAAATTAGAGCAAAGTATTAATTTTGAAACAATATGATGTTATTACATCATTCATCAATTTTGTCGAGAGGTGAAAGAGGAAATAGAGGACGTTATATCATTTCACGACTAGAACATTAACAGTTCGATGATAAGGGAAGAAAGCCAATATGTTTTTTAGTCTGAAATGTAGTTATTAGAAACATATAAGTTTCCAGGTCCTTATATTATGTGCCTTTAATTTGGATAGCATCTTTGAACAAATTCATAAATCTCTGACAAATCCTTCGACATAGTAATGACCAGAGCCAAAGGACACACTTATATAGTTAGCAGAAGACACAAGTAATGCTATATATGACATTTATTGGCAACAAATTCTAAGTTCTATGCACTAATAACGTAAACAATATTTACACAATCAAGTTACTTAGTAAGTTACTAAAGGTAAATCCCTTGGTAAACATTAATCGGTACTCTGGTTAAAAATAGGAACTGATCTACTATCACATGTTAAAATTTATGGATAGTGTAAAAACATCTTTACACTGTTAGTAAATTCTATTTCTCTTAACATGGGAAAAATTGTGATACTGATGAATATCAACAAATTAAAATCTGTGTTCATGTCCTTCAGAACAAGCACTTTCCAAGTCTCAGCATATGTTGCTCATGTAGTGGTTAAGTACTAAGCTGCGTTGAATCTCTACGCATAAATTAACAGTATCTTGAATGAGCATATAAAAATATAACATGCGTGGCTAACATAAACAACTTTGTCAATTGAGGTCTAATATATTAATAAAGTTTCAATTGCATTGCTTCCCAAACATAAACATGCATTTATTGATTTCCCACAATTTATGAATTTAATTGTGGCATCTTTTACCCTGAAGGTAGACAAATTCCAAGTGGATAATGATATGGACATCATATTGTGAGCTCAACAAATCACAGGGCAGAGTTATTGCTTGTGGCTACATATGAGAGGACAATATTGGATGTGTCCCTTCTTGGAATGTTGATGGATTGGAGATTGCTAAATGTGTATTAATTGCTACACATGGAATCTTGATACCCAATGAGACCATAGATATAGATATCAATAGATAATTAGGACTATTTACCTCTTATTTACTCCCTATATATAGTGAATTAAGTCCATTGTAATTTCATCTCATCACATTCACAGCCAATATTTCATACCATCAAACACTTACTTTCCTCTTGATATAAATCATGGCAGCTTCTACAATGGCTCTTTCTTCACCTTCTTTTGCCGGACAGGCAGTGAAACTCGCACCATCTACCTCAGAAATCAGTGGAAATGGAAGGATCACTATGAGAAAGGCGGTAGCCAAGTCTGCCCCATCTAGCAGCCCATGGTATGGTCCAGACCGTGTTAAGTACTTAGGCCCATTCTCTGGTGAGTCCCCAAGCTACTTGACCGGTGAATTCCCTGGTGACTACGGGTGGGATACCGCTGGACTTTCAGCTGACCCTGAAACCTTTGCCAAGAACCGTGAACTCGAGGTGATCCATTGCAGATGGGCTATGCTTGGTGCTCTTGGATGTGTCTTCCCCGAGCTCTTGGCCCGTAACGGTGTCAAGTTTGGGGAGGCTGTGTGGTTCAAAGCTGGATCCCAGATCTTCAGCGAGGGTGGACTTGACTACTTAGGCAACGCAAGCTTGGTCCATGCACAGAGCATCTTGGCCATCTGGGCTTGCCAAGTTGTGCTGATGGGAGCTGTTGAGGGATACCGTATTGCTGGTGGGCCTCTTGGTGAGGTTGTCGATCCACTCTACCCCGGTGGCAGCTTCGATCCATTAGGCCTTGCTGATGATCCAGAGGCATTTTCTGAGCTCAAGGTAAAGGAGATTAAGAACGGTAGACTTGCTATGTTCTCTATGTTCGGATTCTTCGTTCAGGCCATTGTTACCGGAAAAGGTCCTTTGGAGAACCTTGCGGACCACCTTGCAGACCCCGTGAACAACAATGCCTGGGCCTACGCCACAAACTTTGTCCCTGGAAAATGAAAATTTTAAAACAATCTTAAAATTATATTGTTTGATGGCCTTGTAAAGTTGTAATTCTGAGTTTACTAGACAATAGAATAAAATTTTTCTTATATTCCAATTATGGTTTAGTCCTGAATTTCATTTCCCAATGGTTTGAATTAAATACTGTCAGTTTCATATCAAAGGGAAAAAAAAATGACAGTTAAGAAAGTTAAAAGCCTAAAACTTGAATATACAGAATGTAATTCAATTAATTCTCCAGAAGGAATACTCTAACTTAGTGCCAAGAATAAGATTGAGCAACATGATGTTATTTACTCACATGATACCTTGTTTTTCTTTTGAGAAGTGAAAGAGGAATTGAGAGGACATAATAGTGTTTCATTACTAGACCATTGACATTTTAACAATAAGGGAAAAACAATGTACAGTATTGTTTTGTAATCTGAACATAGCAAGTAATGGAGTATATGAATTTCTAGGTCATTATACTTGTGTGTCCTTTAATTTATTTAGCATGAAAAAATTCATAAACTTCTTTTATATTCTTCTATCCTTACATGCATGTGGTCTTTAGAGAACAACATGACACATAGCAATGACCAAATCTAAAAGGACATAGTTAAGTTCAAGATACAAGGAAGCTATACATGCATGACATTTATTAGAGAGGAAATTAAGTTTTCGCTGACGTTGTAAAAAATACAACCACATCACATATTGATAGTGGAAGAGGTAGACTGCGGTGATGAATGGAATTTTGAATGAATGAAATCCTGGCCTCCTTATAACGTTTGGGCAGTTCTCTTTCCTTCAAGTTAGTTTTTGAGGTTGAGTTACGCTCAAGATCCATTTCATTACATTCAGCATACCAGGTTGACAAAAACAAGTGGCTTTGGTCATGTATGTTTGTTAAGAAATTCATTAAATATATACAACAACTGAATTTAGAATCCATTTACTTGCTGATAAGTGACTACAAGTTTATTTTTTGATAAAATGATAAAAATGGCTAAAACATAGTTCTAGTGTTCTACATTGAATGAGCTGTAGTGCTGATAGATGAAATCTGGAGAAATTTCAAATGGATAATGATAAATATATCACTAGTGTAAACTCAACAAATCAGAGGGCAGAGTTCAATCCTTACAGCCACACAGAGGAGGGCAATATTGGCTGGGCCCCTTTAGTAATAAACATCATGCAAATTGGAGATTGCCAAGTGCATTAATTGCTACACATGGGATCTTGATACCCAATGAGATTATAGATATAGATATCACTAGATAATTAAGGCTCTTACCCTCTTACTTACTCCCTATATATGGTGAATTAATTCCCTTGTAACTTCATCTCATCACAGCCTTCAACAATATTTGATACCATAAAATACTCAACACTTTTCAATTAATATAAATCATGGCAGCTGCTACAATGGCTCTTTCTTCCCCTTCTTTTGCTGGACAGGCGGTCAAACTCTCACCCTCTGCCTCAGAAATCTCTGGAAATGGAAGGATTACTATGAGAAAGGCTGTCGCCAAGTCTGCCCCATCTAGCAGCCCATGGTATGGCCCTGACCGTGTTAAGTACTTGGGCCCATTCTCTGGTGAATCCCCAAGCTACTTGACCGGTGAATTCCCTGGTGACTATGGATGGGACACTGCTGGACTTTCAGCAGACCCTGAGACCTTTGCCAAGAACCGTGAACTCGAGGTGATCCACTGCAGATGGGCTATGCTTGGTGCTCTTGGATGTGTCTTCCCTGAGCTATTGGCCCGTAATGGTGTCAAGTTCGGTGAGGCTGTGTGGTTCAAGGCCGGATCCCAGATCTTCAGCGAGGGTGGACTTGATTACTTGGGTAACCCAAGCTTGGTCCATGCACAGAGCATCTTGGCCATCTGGGCTTGTCAAGTTGTGTTGATGGGAGCCGTTGAAGGTTACCGCATTGCTGGTGGACCTCTTGGTGAGGTTGTCGACCCACTCTACCCTGGTGGCAGCTTCGACCCATTAGGCCTTGCTGAAGACCCAGAGGCATTTGCTGAGCTCAAGGTAAAGGAGATTAAGAACGGCAGACTTGCTATGTTCTCTATGTTTGGATTCTTTGTTCAAGCCATTGTTACCGGAAAGGGTCCATTGGAAAACCTTGCTGACCACCTTGCAGACCCCGTTAACAACAACGCTTGGGCTTTCGCCACAAACTTTGTTCCCGGAAAATGAAAATGTTAAACATTCTTAAAATTTGATTGTTTGATGGCCTTGTAAAGTAGTTGTCAGTAATTACTTGACATTAGAATGGATAATTTTTTTTCTATATTCCAAATTTCCAATGATTTGTGTAATTCTGAGTTACATTTTTCAAAGCCACGAATAAAAAAAATTGCCACTTTTATACCAAAAGGTAGAAGAAAGAGACCAAAGAAAAAATAATTGAGAATTAAGATGTGGTAACTAGAAAAACTATATGCTGTTATAAGATTAAAACTTGAATTATGGAATTCACTTAATTCTGGATAAGCAATACTCAAAATTAGTGTAAAGTACTAATGTTGAACACCATGACGTTATTACATGATTCCTTATTTTTTTTTCTATCGAGAAGCGAAAGAGGAAATAAGAAGACATTGTTTCATTTCAATGCTAAGTGAAAACCAATGTGTTTAATATATGAGTTTACAGGTCCTTGCATTATGTGTCCTGTGAACAAATTCATAAATTCCTTGAAAAATCATCCTTCATAACATTGATACCATCTTTAGATTAAAAGATCTTTGACAGATCCTTCCAAACAAGGCGCATAGTAATGACCATAGCCAAAGCACATACTTGTATAGTTAGTTTGCAGAAGAGACAACATGACACTTATTGGCAACAAATTTAAGCTCTATGCACTGATAATATAAAAATTATTTACAATCAGTTTTACCAATTGGTAGTCTCGTAAAAATAGGGAATTGACTTACTATCACATGTTAAATTTTATGGATACGGCAAAAACATCTTTACACTGTCAGTGTATATAACTTAAATCTACAATTAGTAAATTATATTTCTCTGAAGTCTTAACATAGCCAATATATTGTGATGCTGATGAATTCCAACAAATTAACATGTTTGTTCATGTTCTTCTGAACAAGCTCTTTCAGAGTTTCACCATTGCTCATGTAGCAGTTAAGTACTGGAACTAAGCCACATTAAATCTCTAAACATGAATTAACAATGTCTTGAATGAGCATAAAACAAGATAGCATGTGTTGCTGACATAAACAACTTTGTCAATTGGGGTCTAATATGTTGATAAAGTTTCAATCACATTGTTTTCCAAACATAAACATGCATTATTAATTTCCCACAATTTATGCATCAAGGTGGTAATAAATTTCAACTTCTCCTCAAATTTCCTAAACCATAGTTCTACATCTTTTACCCTGCAGGTAGACAAAATCTATAGAAATGGCAAGTGGATAATGATAGGGATATCATATTGTAAGCTCAATAAATCACAGGGTGGATTTCAATCCTTGTGGCAATATATGAGAGGACAATACTGAATGTGTCCCTTCTTGGAAAATTAATGAGTTGGAGATTCAAGTTGCTACAATATATGGGATCTTGATATCCAATGAGATCATATGTATAGATATCACTGGATAAGAGGATTCTCTCTCTCTCTCTCTCTAATTACCTCCTATATATTCTGAACCCCAACTAACTTCAGCTTCATCACAACCAACTTTGACATTTCAAACACTCATCACTTTTCTCTTAAAATAAACACAAATGGCAGCTGCTACAATGGCTCTTTCTTCCCCTTCTTTTGCTGGACAGGCGGTGAAACTCTCACCCTCTGCCTCAGAAATCTCTGGAAATGGAAGGATCACCATGAGAAAGGCTGTTGCCAAGTCTGCCCCGTCTAGCAGCCCATGGTATGGACCAGACCGTGTTAAGTACTTAGGCCCATTCTCTGGTGAGTCCCCAAGCTACTTGACTGGTGAATTCCCTGGTGATTACGGGTGGGATACCGCTGGACTTTCAGCAGACCCTGAAACTTTTGCCAAGAACCGTGAACTTGAGGTGATCCACTGCAGATGGGCTATGCTTGGTGCTCTTGGATGTGTCTTCCCTGAGCTCTTGGCCCGTAATGGTGTCAAGTTCGGTGAGGCTGTGTGGTTCAAGGCCGGATCCCAGATCTTCAGTGAAGGTGGACTTGACTACTTGGGCAACCCAAGCTTGGTCCATGCACAAAGCATCTTGGCCATTTGGGCTTGCCAAGTTGTGTTGATGGGAGCCGTTGAGGGATACCGTATTGCTGGTGGACCTCTTGGTGAGGTTGTCGACCCACTCTACCCCGGTGGCAGCTTCGACCCATTAGGCCTTGCTGAAGACCCGGAGGCATTTGCTGAGCTTAAGGTTAAGGAGATCAAGAACGGCAGACTTGCTATGTTCTCTATGTTTGGGTTCTTTGTTCAGGCCATTGTTACCGGAAAGGGTCCATTGGAGAACCTTGCTGACCACCTTGCAGATCCAGTTAATAACAATGCCTGGGCCTTTGCCACAAACTTTGTTCCCGGAAAATGAATATCATAAATTGATGGCCTTGTAAAGTTGTAATTGCGAGTTTACTAGACAATATAATGGATTTTTCTTATATTCCAATTATGGTGTAGTCTATAATTCCATTTTCCAATGGCATGAATGAAATACTGCAAGATTCATATCAAAGGGGGAAAAAAGATGACTGAGCAAAAAGAAAAAAGAAAAACCAATATACTTTTGGAATGTGGTAAAAGCTTAAATCTTGAATATACAGACCACAGGAACTTAAGGAATTCAATTTATCCTCAAGAATCAATAATAGTCTTAACTTAATGCCAAGAATAACATTGAACAACATGATGTTATTGACATGATTCCTTATTTTTCTATCTGAGAAGTGAGATGATTTAAGAGTACATAACATTTTTTCACTTCTACACATCATTGACATTTCATTGATGAGAGAAAACCGATGTGCGTGTTATGTAATCTAAACGTAGCAAGTAAAAGCATCTATTCAACTGCTTATATAACAGAGGCAGGTATCCTCCAAAGATGGCATATAGTAACGAGTAACGACCAGAGCCAAAATTAAGGAAATAGTAAGCAGAAGATACAAGTAACTGAGTAAGCTATACATGACACTTATTAGAAAGGAAATTAAGTTCTAAGCATTGACATTGTAAAAATGCTAATGCTCATGTCACTTATAAACAAGGGCAGGGGTAGGCTTCATTATGCATATTTGACAGAACCAATTAAGTAGTTTTGGTTCAAACAAATATATGTATGTGTTAAGAAACAAACAAATTACATTGAGGAATTCATTTACTAGTAACTCAATGAAACATATACAGAGTGTTCTATGACTATAAATGCCTCTTCATGACCATAAGATTTTTAAAAATCCATGCATGGACCTTGGTTGAAAGAGAATATGATATTCTGCATTTCCTTAATGTCGCCAAATGCTATAGTGACTCTTGGATGCAATGACATTATATCAAAGCTGCTAAATGTTTTTACGGAAAATCTATTGTCATTGAATGTCTCTTTTGTTGTAGTGATATGTGTTAAAGAAATTCATCAACACAAATTAAATTTAGAATATGTTTATCAGAACCCATAAAGTTCAAATCTTGATTCTACATTTACTTATGAAGTAATTAGAGGTTAAACATGAATTGATAATATGATAAAAATGAGTTTCAGCTTTTCGTCAATTTATTTAGTGAAAGGCTTAACCGTAGTTCTACATTGAATAAGCTTTACTGCTGATAGATAAAATTTGGATAAATTCCAAATGGATAATGATAAGAGATATCAGTGTATTGTAAGCTCAACAAATCAGAGGGTAGAGTTCAATCCTTGTATCCACACATAGGAGGACAGTATTGGATGGGTCCCTTCAGTAAACATCTTAGAAAATTAGAAGGATTAGAGATTGCCAAGTTGCATTCATTGCTACACTTAGGATCTTGATATCCAATGAGATCATAGATATAGATATCATTAGATAATTTGGACTCTTTCCCTCTTAATTACTCCCTATATATATGGTGAATTAATTCCTTGTAACTTCATCTCATTACAGCCAACTTCAACAATATCTCATACCATCAAACACTTGCACTTCTCTTGATATAAACACCATGGCAGCTGCTACAATGGCTCTTTCTTCCCCTTCTTTTGCTGGACAAGCAGTGAAACTCTCACCATCTGCCTCAGAAATCACAGGAAATGGAAGGATCACTATGAGAAAGGCTGTCGCCAAGTCTGCCCCATCTAGCAGCCCATGGTATGGCCCTGACCGTGTTAAGTACTTGGGCCCATTCTCTGGTGAGTCCCCTAGCTACTTGACCGGTGAATTCCCTGGTGACTATGGGTGGGACACCGCTGGACTTTCAGCAGATCCAGAAACCTTTGCCAAGAACCGTGAACTCGAGGTGATCCACTGCAGATGGGCTATGCTTGGTGCTCTTGGATGTGTCTTCCCTGAGCTCTTGGCCCGTAATGGTGTCAAGTTTGGTGAGGCTGTCTGGTTCAAGGCTGGATCTCAAATCTTCAGTGAGGGTGGACTTGACTACTTGGGCAACCCAAGCTTGGTCCATGCACAGAGCATCTTGGCCATCTGGGCTTGCCAAGTTGTACTCATGGGAGCCATTGAAGGTTACCGTATTGCTGGTGGACCTCTTGGTGAGGTTGTAGACCCACTCTACCCCGGTGGAAGCTTCGACCCATTAGGCCTTGCTGAAGACCCAGAGGCATTTGCTGAGCTCAAGGTAAAGGAGATTAAGAACGGTAGACTTGCTATGTTCTCTATGTTTGGATTCTTTGTTCAAGCCATTGTTACTGGAAAGGGACCATTGGAGAACCTTGCTGATCACCTTGCAGACCCAGTAAACAACAACGCCTGGTCCTACACCACAAACTTTGTCCCCGGAAAATAAAAATCTTAAAACATTCTCAAGTTTCTGATCATTTGTTGACCATGTAAAGTTGTAATTTGTGAGTTTACTTGAACAATAGAATTGATTTTTCTTATATCTTATTCCTGTTATGGTGTAGTCTTGAATTTCATTTTCCAATGGCATGAATGAGATGCTGCAAGTTTCATATCAAAGGGGAAAAACAGGTGATTGTTCAAAAAAAAAAAAACAATATACATTTGGTATGTGGTAAAAGCTTAAAAGTTGAATATAAAGACCAGTAGAGGAACTTATGGAATGATTCAGTTCTCAAGAAGCAATACTCGTAACATAGTGCCGACAATAGCATGATGATTCCTTTATTTTTAAGTTGAGAAGTGAGATGAATTAAGAGGATATATGTTATTTCACTACTACGTACGCAGTGACATTTCAATGATAAGGGAAAACTAATGTATATGTTTTGTCTTCAGAATCAGCAAGTACTCTCTCTGTTCCAATTTAATCGTCTTACTTTCATTTTTTACAATACCTTGTTTCAACTTTTCACTTTACATGTTTAAGACCTCAAGATTAAATAACGTTTTGGTACATTATACATATCTTTGTTTTAAGACCATAAGATTCAAAAATATTCTTTACTTACTTAAATTCCGTAACAAGTCAAAACTAGACAAACAAAATAAAATGGAGTGAGTGATATTGACGAGTTTCCAGATCATTAATAGACTGATATGTCGTTAAATTTAATTAACATCTTTAACTTGAACAAATTCATAAACTTCTTGTATAGTCTTCCTTCCTTACATATGTCTTTAGAGTAAAAGCATCTGTGTGACAGCTTATATAACAAAGGCAGATATCCTTCCAAACATGGTACATTTTGATCAGAATTTACAGCCAAAAGGACACATAGTAAGCAGAAGATATTCATGACACTATGAAAAGGAAATTAAGTTCTATGTATTGACATTGTCAAAAATACTTGCACAATAATATCACTTATTACAGTGGCGCACAGAGGTAGCCTTCAGCATATCAGTTTGACAGAACCAATTAGCTTTGACTTAAACCATGTATATGTGTTAACTAATTCATTAAATATGTATACAGAATTTACTAATACTTGAGGTCATTGTCCTAGATTCTAGAACTCATAAAGTTCAAATCTTGATTAGTCTTTCCTTTTTAAGTAATTACAAGTTGTGATAAACACCAGTAACAATATAACGAGTATAATCTCACAAGTAAGGTCTGGGGAGGGTAACGTGTTAGGCAGACCTTACCCTACATTAAGTGATGTATAGTGCTGTTAGATAAAATCTGGAGAAATTTTCAATCGATAATGATAAGAGATATCATATTGTAAGTTCAACAAATCACAGAATAGAGTTCAAGACTTGTAGCCAATTAAAGGTGGACAACATTAGTTGGGTCCCCACTGTAAACATCCTGTAAAATTGATGGACTAGAGATTGCCAAGTTGCATTACTTGCTATACATGGGATCTTGATACCCAATGAGATCATAAATATAGATATCACTAGATAAGGACTCTTTCCCTCTTAATCCCTATATATGCTGAATAATTCCCTTGTAACTTCAACTCATCACAGCAAACTTCAAAAATTTACCATCAAACACTTACTTTTCTCTTGATATAAACACAATGGCAGCTGCTACAATGGCTCTTTCTTCCCCTTCTTTTGCTGGACAGGCGGTGAAACTCTCACCCTCTGCCTCAGAAATCTCTGGAAATGGAAGGATTACTATGAGAAAGGCTGTCGCCAAGTCAGCCCCATCTAGCAGCCCATGGTATGGCCCTGACCGTGTTAAGTACTTGGGCCCATTCTCTGGTGAATCCCCAAGCTACTTGACCGGTGAATTCCCTGGTGACTATGGATGGGACACTGCTGGACTTTCAGCAGACCCTGAGACCTTCGCCAAGAACCGTGAACTCGAGGTGATCCATTGTAGATGGGCTATGCTTGGTGCTCTTGGATGTGTCTTTCCTGAGCTCTTGGCCCGCAACGGTGTAAAGTTTGGTGAGGCTGTGTGGTTCAAGGCCGGATCCCAGATCTTCAGCGAGGGTGGACTTGACTACTTGGGCAACCCAAGCTTGGTCCATGCACAGAGCATCTTGGCCATCTGGGCTTGCCAAGTTGTGTTGATGGGAGCTGTTGAAGGTTACCGTATTGCTGGTGGACCTCTTGGTGAGGTTGTCGACCCACTCTACCCAGGTGGCAGCTTCGACCCATTAGGCCTTGCCGAAGACCCAGAGGCATTTGCTGAGCTCAAGGTAAAGGAGATCAAGAACGGTAGACTTGCTATGTTCTCTATGTTTGGATTCTTTGTTCAAGCCATTGTTACCGGAAAAGGTCCATTGGAGAACCTTGCTGATCACCTTGCAGACCCAGTAAACAACAACGCCTGGGCCTTCGCCACAAACTTTGTTCCCGGAAAGTGAATATCATAAAATGATTTTCAAATTTTCATGTAAAGTTGTTGTGAATGAGTTGACAATATAATGGATTTTTCTATTCCAATGATTTTTAGTCCTGAATTTTCATCTTCTAAACCCACGATACGAATCAAACAATTAAACTTTCATTCCAAAAAGAAAAGAAACAGAATAGAGAATAAAGCCCTAACGAACACTTTCAGCGATATGGTAATTAAAAAACCACAGCAAAGGTGTTTATAGCTTAAACTTCAATTTGTAGAACAGAGCCGATTTATTAGGTACCTCGTCTACGCTATGTTTGAGCTATTGACACACATATATATACTGACAATAACAACAAACAGATAGTATAATGTTTGCTTAAATGTTAATGTTATACATTACCTTAATTTCCAGGTCGAAAATCTCTGCAGATTTTAATTTTCCATTATCACGTACAGTGGTGTATAGTGATCATTATGACTAATGTCTCTTCATGACCATGAGATTAACTAACAAAAGTCTATTCATGGATCTATGTTAAAAGAAGAAAAAAGGATGGTGGCGTACTGGCGCTAGTTGCTTGGATTCTTTGAAAATGTCAACAAGTGTGTATGGAATTATCAGTATTTTTGGTGAATCCGACACGGATGTTGTTGTAAAATCCAAAAACCAATATGTTCACTTTATGTGAATTAGAACTTGTAAAGTAACCATTACTCCATATCACCATATGTATTATGATCTGACTCAATCTTGCTTATGCTCAGACCATAATTTTTACCAAAGGGATTCAAAATATGAAAAAAGATAAACCCATAAAGAAGTCTAAGGGGAATTTAACGTATAATTTTAATCAACCATTTATAAATAGCATAATTTTCTACCAAATGAGGTTTGGATGAAGTCCTCGGCTCTACTTGGCTCTCATAAGTAGTATATATATTATTACTGGGAAGCGTATAATCTAAATTACTTTGTTAGAATTTCTTTTTTACTTTTTTAGTACTGATTCACCGGAAGAAATCAAATATATATTTATTCAGAAAATAGATATCTAGAATTACGGTATTTTCGTTTGTTCTTTTATTAACTAGGAAAGAATTAACTTGGAGCGAATATCACCTGTTAATCTCATTGCTTTTTACGATCATAATTAAGCATGCAAATTGCAATTTTACTTTCCCACAATTTGCAAGTGTTTGATTAATGACAATATCCTGCCTATGAAAGACCCATGAGCGGTTGGGTGGCCTGGGTCGGAGTAACATGGCGCTTTGTTAATGAATTTAGTTAAGAAATAAAGTTATATCTTTGCTATGAGCTATAACTTTTTGCGTATTTGATTCTAATAGTAAATCAGATAGTAATTCATTTCATATTTTCCTTCTTGACCAGTAAACTCTAAAACCAGAGAGAATAGATGCATAAAAAAAGAAAGACTAATGGACCTACATTGAATGAGCTAGCTGTAGAAACAGATGGTATCTGTTATCCTGCTGGTAGAGGTGTCATAATGTAAGCTCACGAGATAGAGTGAAATCCTTGTAGCCATACATAGGAGGACAACATTGGTTGGGTCCCCCTCGTAAAAATCATGAAAAAGTTGATGGATTATAGATTGCTACACATGGAATCTTGATACCCAATGAGATTATACATATAGATATGACTTGATAAGATGATTCTCTCTCTTTTCTCCTATATATTCTCAACCGCAACTAACTTCATCTTCATCACAATTATACATTTCATAACATCAAACACTTAATTTTTCTCTTAAAATAAACACAAATGGCAGCTGCTACAATGGCTCTTTCCTCCCCTTCTTTTGCTGGACAGGCAGTCAAACTTTCACCTTCTTCCTCAGAAATTTCTGGAAATGGAAGGATCACTATGAGAAAGACTGTTGCCAAGTCTGCCCCATCTAGCAGCCCATGGTATGGCCCTGACCGTGTTAAGTACTTGGGCCCATTCTCTGGTGAGTCCCCAAGCTACTTGACTGGTGAATTCCCTGGTGACTATGGATGGGATACCGCTGGACTTTCAGCTGATCCAGAAACTTTTGCCAAGAACCGTGAACTCGAGGTGATCCACTGCAGATGGGCTATGCTTGGTGCTCTTGGGTGTGTCTTCCCTGAGCTCTTGGCACGTAACGGTGTCAAGTTCGGTGAGGCTGTGTGGTTCAAGGCTGGATCCCAGATCTTCAGTGAAGGTGGACTTGACTACTTGGGCAACCCAAGCTTGGTCCATGCACAAAGCATCTTGGCCATCTGGGCTTGCCAAGTTGTGTTGATGGGAGCTGTTGAGGGATACCGTATTGCTGGTGGACCTCTTGGTGAGGTTGTCGACCCACTCTACCCTGGTGGCAGCTTCGATCCATTAGGCCTTGCTGAAGACCCGGAGGCATTTGCTGAGCTTAAGGTTAAGGAGATCAAGAACGGTAGACTTGCTATGTTCTCTATGTTTGGATTCTTTGTTCAAGCTATTGTCACCGGAAAGGGTCCATTGGAGAACCTTGCTGACCACCTTGCAGACCCAGTAAACAACAATGCCTGGGCTTTCGCCACAAACTTTGTCCCCGGAAAATGAATCTCTTAAAACGTTCTCAAGTCTCTTGTCGTTTGATGACTGTGTAAAGATGTAGTGTGCTACCTGACAATATAATGAAATTTTGTTTGTGTTTGAATGGCTTTTCTGTACTGAGTTTCATTTTCCCAAGTCAACCCATAAATCAAGCACTAACAATGATACAACAAAATGACCCCTCCACATATGAGTAATAACTAGAAAAACTGTAATGGTATGTTGAAAGGTTGCACTTGAATTTACAACTAGAGCAGTTTATTTAATTTAATGAATTCTCTTTATAAAAAAATCTATACAGCATCTCACGTACGTAAACAAGTTGACTACACTCTCTATATTCTTGCTTTAAGCACTATGAAAAGTATTTACCAACAACATATTTGGCCAAAAAGAATATATTGTACTAACAACATAAAGATTTACACAAAATTGTAAATTAAACTGAGTTGCTCATTTCTCGCCGGAAAAGCTTGACAGATGGTATTGGTATGCCAATTCTGCCTTACACCTTTGATATCCGAGGTTGTACATACATTACCCTCATTGTGAAATCACAATTCTCAGTGAAGTCGTTGCTCGCCCTGTTATCCCCGAGTGGATGCTATTGCCACACAATGATGGCATGCCCTGTTATTCAAGCAGCTAACTGATCAATAAATTAACAAATCGTGATTGGAATGAGGTCAACTACGACTTGCAGCTCTTGCTCTCAACACAGCCTTCTCGTAAAGTTCTTCATATTGTGATGCTGATGAATCCCAACTAAAATCTATGCTCATGTCCTTCTGAACAAGCTCTTTCCAAAACTCATAATTGTTCATGTAATAGTTAAATGCACGTTCCAAAGCATTGTTGAATCCCTGGTCATGGAACAGTGCAACATCAAACTTTGTATATTTCATTTAAAAACAAAGGTTGATGCAAGTTCTGAACTGTAATAATTTGCTATAAGGCCACAAAACTGAACTAGAATTGTGTCTTGGACAACTTTTTACTAATGTATTAGGCTCTTAGCTATTAAATTGCCGATACCTGTTCATCAGCAGTCGCAAATGTGAATCCATTTCTAAACTGAAGTGGGATTGAGTCATCATCAACATCAAAAACACTGCAAAATGATTTGAATGGTTAATAATAAATCTGAAACTGTAAAACCATGAATGCTGACTAGTAAAGAAGTCCTGATGTTCTGCATCGACGAACCTATCATTCAAGCCCCCTGTTTTCCTAGCAATTGGTATCGACCCATATCTCATCGCTATCATCTGCACAAATGGAATTCAGATTCAAACATTAGAACTTAAAAGTATTGAGTCATTCTACAGGTTCTTGATTTAATAGAAATCGTTCAGGCAACTGCGGAATGACCTGAGTAAGACCGCAAGGCTCAAAGATGGAAGGGATAATAAGCATGTCAGATGCTGCATATATCAAATGGGAAAGAGCCTCATCATACTTCAATACCAACCGAGCATGTTCGTGATTTTGGAAATGGTTCCCAATATCCTCAAATTCCCTCTGCACAAATATTGATGTATGAGTTGACAAAGTTCTAATCATTATGCTAGGATGAACCAAGGGTAGAGCAACAGTGGAGGAGTCCACAGCAAAGTGCAGACAAGTTCACATGAATGGTTTGATAAGAAATAAGTGTGGAAAAAGTAGGAAGATGTAACATACTAAAGTCTAAAGTTGAGCCAAAAACATCTGACAGAGAAGCATTATATCCATCATATACAATTTTATTATTTTTCCATGATTAACAATGCAAGGAGAAGCCACTAAAAGAAAATCTAGCAAAACCCAAGTCTATTCATGTGTTGGGGGAAATAAGAAATCAAGCTTCAAATAGTTTAGTGTTTAAGTTCAATAGAAAGAATACAAGTAAGAATTGGAACATTTACCATAGTAAATACAAATTTATGGGAACCAGCACCCCGAACCTTAGCAAAGGCATCATCTCAAAGAAAAGACAAGCCAGCCTTTATAAAGAATATAAGGGCTGATACCAACCATTCTTGAATCATCAGAAAGAGTTTCTATGAGTTTCCAAGTTTTGGATGTCTCCATAAAGGCAGGATTTCTGATTTGATTAGCACAGGAACACAAAGATCTAACTACTAGACTGGAAGGAATAGGTTACTGAATTGTTCATTCTCATGGACCCCAACTAGAAGATCCAACACATAAAATTTTACCCAACAGCTTTGTTCCTGTACAGACGTGAATTCTTATTGACGTAACTGGACATGTAGAACATATTTTTCTTCTACCGTATTTCACATTTGATTGATCAACGAAGTTCAAAAATTGAGCCACAGCGGCTTATCTGTGTGCTAGAATCAGCAAAATATATAACGTTGACACCGTCATTAAGACGACATGATGATTGTATTTACTTATAGCATAGGAAAAGGAAATCATTACCTGAATATGCGGCACCGGGCTAGAACCAAGAAGAACAAATTGACCTCCCAACTCCAAAGTCCTATATACGGCATGTCTAATAAGATGCACGCCCTTTTGAGGAACCAGTCTTGTTATGCAACCAACCTGTAGCCAGCCAATCTTAGTTAAAATATGAAAGTGATATGGAAGTTTTTATCAAAAAGGAAAGAGTAACCGCAGCAACTTATAATGCAATATCAATTAGTATATCCACCCAACTGTTGTTCTTCTCAAATCATTAGCTTACTCATCCAACATTGTGTTTGAAACTTTTAACATTCCATACACCATGTCTTTTTGTTGTCTTTGCTTTTCAACTTCGGTTATAAGCAACGAGTACATTTACATCAGAATTTGTGATATAAGGATGATGTTGCCAAGAAAGGTCAATTGGTACAATAAATTAATAAAATGAGTAGTGCAGCATTGTCATATTGTCATCCAAATATTATTTAAGACAAAATAAAAGCAGTGGGATGATTCATGGAATCTAAAACATCACAACTGTCATAAGTCATGCTATTCTAACATTTTCGTTGAACTTAGACTTTATTCAAAAGGGTTTTTATTTAAAATGAAATGTTTTTAGAGTTAACTTTGATGAGATATTATCCCATGCTAACTAATGAAGTGAAAAAGATTACCTTGAGAGAAGGATAATAAACCATGCAACATACAATGAAACTAAATGACACAGACGCATACAAATATTTAGGAAGACCCACCAGCATGCTTTGCAGCTCTAGAAAATTCATAGTCAGATTTAAAGGTTAGGCTGAGAAATTCCAACTAAATTCAATCACTGCATAATCTTGTTCATGGACTCGGTTAGTAAAAAACACAGTCATCACTTAGTGCATTTTTTCTTTTTTTCTTCAGAAAATTCACACTAGTGGAATCCTCTGAAACCAATGGTAGTTTCAGCAGCATTCCGCTACTTTAAACATTTTTTTGCCACCAAATCCAAACTTAGAATCACTTAATTCCATTGGAATGCAAGCTAGTAGTTGCTCCCTCTGTTCCCCTTTATATTGACACACTCTTCTTTTTAGTTTTTCCTGAAAAGAACAGCACGCTCTCTTTTTCAAAATTATCTAATCTTAGCATCACATTTACCTGAAATGACGTGGCTTGTTGGGATCCACTTGATTCAAAATGAAAAGACATGTGGAACTCTCTCCATCACTCATTTAAAGGAATATATTGACACTTCACATATATTTGACCTACAAGTCAAAATCTCCTTTGTTTCTTAAAACTCCAATCAAGTCAAATACCTTCACATAAAATGAGACGGAGGAAGTAATAATTTTCATATTGAATCTCATAATTAAAAGGTCAGTCACAAAGTAACAAAAATATTGTGGTGTTATGGCAGTATAATACTGACATCATAATCACTCACTGATAAATAAATTACTGACATCATAACCAGCAAGTCATAACTTAATAATAAACAAAGAAATTCTTACCAATGGTTGTCTAAAGTCAGAAGAAGAGAGCCCTAGAAGTCTTCTTAAAGCTTCTTTATTTTCTATTTTTCCATCTATGTCACTGGCACTGTATTGGACCTTAAGAAAATTATCAGAAGCAGGATTCCAAGCAGCAGTATCGATTCCATTTAGAATTCCAGCAAATTTCTTAGAATGGGAGTTAATTGTTGCATGAAGTCCTTTTCCTCCCTGTACATTAGAAATGAAAATTGACTTTGAGGCAGAAATTCATCAGGCAAGGTGTAAAGGATTGACTAAACATGATAACAGATTGTCAAAATCACTTTTTTCCTCGCCTAGTAGGATGGAATTTTTTACTTGGAACATGCATAAGTAATTTGTATAATCATTTTGTAAATAAGATCATTCTACAAACTTAAAGACCATCATGTACCAAATGAAACAAAGCTTAGAACTCAAATGGAAGTGCACTCAATTTTTAAAAGAGCTAGATCCTTCTGCCAAACCACCTTTGGACTTCGCAGATCTGAATAAGCTTCTGATCAAGTCAAATATCAGGTGTACCACCAATTTGTTTCAAGGTCTTCTAAAGTTTTGGTCAAAAGTAGTATATTTTACCATCTTGAAAATATATTGGCCATATGGCAACTTAAATCATCAATGAAGACCCAAAGACATGATCATTGGACCTTATACAAAATCAAGGATGTCTCGGATCACTTGTTTACAGAACTACAGAAGTCAATAGATTTCAAACTGATCCTTGAAGACACCAGGGGAATATTCACCATCTTTAATACCAAAGAAAGACAAGGAAAAGAATATTGAAGAAGGAAAAGAAATATATTTTGAGACTCTTTGGCAACAACAGAAGTTTTTACTTATTCATGAAGATGGCAACAGGTCATTTCAGGCTGTGCAGAAACTATAATTCAGAAGTCAAAGTCCTATTTAGTTGCATTTCAAACAAAACCTATCATGCCTCACTAGTATAAGATAAAAAAGAAATGACTGGACGCGCATGAAAACAGAATGTGAGAGAATATGCTTAGGGAAATGAAATTCATACCTGAACAGAGCGGACCTCTTGAGCATAAGTTGGTGAAACTGTGGTAACAATGTTAGAGAACACAATTGCACCCTGGAACAAGGAAGAACCACATTGACAACGTATTAAAAAAGTTGACATGAAAGGAAAGGAGCCACCAAGATCAGGTATAACAAGTTATCAACAGATATCTTGCTACCTTCACGGGATTTATTCTATCATTTGCTGAATTGTCCTGCATCCTATCTGGTCTGTTCAAGTGATAAGCATCAAGACCGCAAGATGTTAATTCTGATGCCGGTGCAGTCCCTTGATACTCAAAATTATGGCATGTAAAGCAAATCCTCGCTGAGTCCAATCCTTTTGGCACATATATTTCCCAATAAAGTGGTGCCTTCATGAAACAATAGAATCCTGAATGTATGAAAAACAGCTGCTAGAAGTTACCACAGAAATTGGAATCGATCTTACAACAAAAGCTGTTTGCCAATCATGGCAATGAATTATATCTGGTCTCTTTTCAGCCTGAAGTAGTAATTCAAGTGCTACCCTGCTAAAGAATGAAAATCGTTTGAAATCATCGTGCTCTCCATAAAGTTGTCCTCTACAGAAGAATTTACCAGGATGCGTAGGTTCAATAAAATAAACTGGAAGGCCTGAAAACAAAAATAAATAAATGATATAGCCAAACCTACAGGAAAAAAATGTAACAAGAAATGGACCCTTGTGGAGCGTAAATACTCTTGACCTTCAACAGTGCCCGTCCAGATATTATTTTTGTATAACCGACCATCAAAATAGGACTCAACCACCACATCTAAGACCTGTAAAAGCATAATCATTTACGTAATCCAAAATCATATCAGAACCTGGCTACTAAGGTAATGATGTGAATGTCAATTTTTAGGCATACCTTCATGTCCTTGATTGACTCATACTGCATACAATCATATTTAGGAAGAACAATTTCCACAAGGTGTCCTTTCTCCTGCAGAGCTTTGCCAAGACCTGCCACCACATCCCCTAGACCACCTACCTGTGAGACAGTTAAGGAACGCCTTTTAGATAATTTAAACATTACAAATGCCTCCAATACAGTTGTTGCTTAATATTAAGTATATAATTTCATAGTTGTTGCTTAATTTACCAAAACATTGACCATGAAAACTTATTATACATAAATATCACGAATAATATTTACTTTCTATCAACAGAATATGCAACTTTCAGAGGGCATAACAGACTAACAAAGAACGAAATACAAATAAAAGAAAGACACAAGACCACAACAGAATAAATACTGGATGCATTTTGATTATCTTTCAGAGTAAGGAATAAATGAGACTGTTATGATAAATCTTGTTCAGTGTACTTGTTTTTCATACTCTCATACCACTCATTGGCCAGCTATGATTGCAGCATACTTTGCTATACTTGTACTAAACAAACATTTTTTTGAGAAAAGGAGAGTATACACTTTTACCAAATAAACATTAGCATCAGCCAACAGGACAATGATTAGGTGCATGTGATTCTGGTCTAACCTAGAGTTATCTGGAATTTATGATAAAGATGATCTATAACCAACTCATACTAATTGCCTTCATATTTAAATCAAAGTACTATAATTAAATTACTTTTAGTAACTTGTCTTTCCACCCTTAGTACATCGATGTAAGGAGAAAACAACTTCGTCCTAAATACAGAACATACAATCCAATAATCCATTCTGAAGAAATTGTTACACAAATAAATAAAGCTTAAGTTTCATATCTTCATCTAACAGAGGATTGCAATCCACAGAGGTGAGCGATTATACCTTCGCAACAGGGGCCATCTCGGCTGCAATATGGATGATATGCAGTCCTGGACTATTGGTTGACCAGAAAAGAAACTGCAAGTTATATCCTCAAACTAGGAATATTCAGTGACGAATTATTGAAACCAGACATACCGTGTTGGTGATGAAGTAAATCTAAGAAATGCCGCTAGAATTTCACGATCATTCTTTTCCTTGCATGACATATATGCATCACAAATACGTCTATCTCTCTTCCAGACCAGTTCTCTTAACAACTTTGCATCATCCTTTGAGATTTTCTTTTCCATAGACCAACCTTCAATCATCAGCAATAACCGACTCCAAAATTCGGAAGGCATCTCGTTTACAGGTTCATCTAGAGCTTTTTTTTTAGTTTCATTTTTCAAATTATCAAGTGTATCTTGAAACTCCTTGACAGAATCCTGATGCAGCAGGACATAAGATTGTATCTCTTCATCAGACCTCTGAAGGCGTTCATCAAGAAGTTTTATCTTTTGCTGCATTTGTTCATTATACTGCTGTAATTTTTCAGATGAAAGTTTATAGATGCTAGCCTCTTCAAGAGATTCTTCAAGCCTGTCGACCTTTTTCCGCAGCTCTTGGTTTTGCTGTAGCACTGATATTGCTTGATCTGCTTGTTTGGTTGCCTTAGCTAGCAATGCTTGTAAGTGTTCCACCTTTTCATATAAATTTTTGCACTCCAATTTCAAGGCAGAGAGCTCCGAAACACCTTCCTGAGATGCAGCCAGTTTAGATTCCAACTCAATTAAAGAAGATTCAAGAACTGATCGTTCTTTCTCTAGCATTAAAACGCGTTCATCTGTTTCCTTGACTAAGCTAAGCTCTGACTTCATCGATTGAAGATCTTGCTTCAATAACATATTTTCTTTCCTTAACGAATCACATTGCTCACTCAGTGAATTTACAAAATCACTACGTGAAAGAGGAACTGAATTATTCACATTAAGCACATTTTCCTCACTGCCTCTGCTTCTAGACAACTCATTTTTTAGCTTTCCCAACTGGTCTTCTAGAAGTTCCACGTGTATTTTTTCTTGGGAAGCAACGCTGAGCCGTGCATCAGTTTCTGCTAGCTTCATTTCTAAGATATTGATCTTCCCATGCAAATCCTCTTTCTCTCCAAGAACTTTTTGAAGTTCTTCTAACGCATGGACCCGAGCTTCATTGAGTAGATGAATATCTACAGATGTTATTCAGAAGGTGATGAAGTTATACACAATGATATTTTAATTTTGATGAAATTCGCACAAACTTCCCAAGGAGAAAACCTTAAAATAGCAAAAATAAGTGAACTTAAAGGATGAAACCAGAACTATCTTACTCTTTTCCGCATTTCTTATCATGCCAATCAAATCCTTAAGATGAACACTTGAAGGTTGTCCCTCCTCATTTGAGTCGACAGACTGTTTCAATTATGAGGTATTCAATTTATGATCCCAAGTAATTTGCACCATTAGGATAAATTGACAAAAGAGAAAAATGCAAAAGACGTTACCAATTAAAGACTACATAAAAAACAAGGATCTTTTCAATTTCCTTATTGGCGAGGATCAAAACGACAAAGGTCATTTGGTAGAGCTTATTTATGAAGATGTATGACATGCATCAAACCTCTAGTGAATCTTAACCTTTTTGCTCCTAACACAGCAAATAAACTGGATATTATTTGATGCTCTAAGTTGTTATACACTGATGATAGATCATTCCATATTTATGTAAATGGTATTGTAGATATTTTAGCTTCGTAGAAATGTAAGGGAGTACTGGTAGATTGAGAAGGAGAAGAAGCAAAGAAAGGTCCAAGATAATTACTCACCTGCATTAAATATATTGATTGGCATGAAATCTCAGGGGCTTATATACTCAGCAGAAAGAAATGTGGCATGAAAGTCTGGCAGGTGCATTAAGCTTTCTTTGGTTAATCTTTTGGGAATTTTTTAATTACTACTTAAACCATTAAAAGAACTCCGTTTTTCTTACAGTATTTGTTGGTGTACAGAAACTAAAACTCTGGTGTATATGACGCCATCTGATATTGAATATGAATACATTGGGGACTGACTTTTTTCTAATGGAAGCACCCACCCCTGGCACATAGTTCATACGTCATAATATAAATTCTTATCTATCAAAAAAGCACAAGGTACAGCAATTTAGCTCAAATGCTGAGAGACACTTAGTTATTTGTTGATGGCAAAATAAGGGCATGTCTCTTCAAGGCACTCTTTCAGGCATGCCTGAGATTTTCATATAGCTTTAATAGGGTTAAGGATTTGCGAAAAGCTCCACCCAGAGAATCCAATGAAAGGGGTAATTTGGATGACACACCTGAAAACCCTTATTCAACACACATGAAGTACATATTGACTACAAGTATCTCATACTCTATTATCTCAAAGAGCATACCGAATAAGTACTCTCATCTGAACTTTTGATTTCCGTCAAAGTGTCAACATTTTCTTCGATGGAAACTTCCTGATTTGAACTTGATAGGCTTTGTTTGGACATCTTTTCAGTATCAGAATCTACATCATCACTTAACTGTAGATCAACATCTGGTGGGCGTTCGATATTTATTGTCTTGGTTTGTTTTTTCTTGTTCTGCAAACTAGAAATTTCAAAACAAAGTTAACTAATGCAGCAGGAGAGAGAAAAGAAGATTGATTTCATGTTCCCAACTATATGATCTACTCGACTTCTAGAAATACATTTTTCACCAATCCATTTAACTAAAGTTCCAGATTATATAATAAATTACAGCTTCTTCAATGACAATTTTTTCATCTTTTGCAGTTCGAAGTTCCAGGAATCAAAGCTATTCAAAAACTCAAATGACTTCTCCACGATTACAAATATTCAAATCACAGAACCAACTCCTGCTAACAGAAACTAAAGCAAATGATTCTCGTCAACTAAAATCTAAATAAACCCCTAAAACTAATTTAAAACCAAAAAGAAATAAACTAGAACCATTTTCCACAACACAAAACCTCAAAACACAATAAACCAAATAGCAACTGACTCTCCATATATCAGAAAGTCCAAAACCTAATTAAACAACTCAATTAAAAATAAGTACAATCAGTTACTTACAAACCTCAAATCACTGTACGAAACCAGCTCAATTATTTCAGAAATGTAATCAGCTGATCCTTACAAAATCTAATTCCGCTTAATTTCAGGGAAAACGAAAAAAATTGAGAATTACAATACCTAAAATTGCGGCGCTGGCGCATTTTGCCGGAAGCTGGAGGCAAGCGTTGAGAAGGTAGTGGATAGAATCGAACATTTACTTGTCTAGAAAAAGATGCTCCTCCGCACCATTTTTGCGTGGGAAAACAATTGGAGATCTTCATCTCCATCTGCAAAAATGCAAAAAATCTGAGCTGAAAGAAGAGAATGAGATAGAGAGAAGAGAGAAAGGAACAAACCGTTTCTTAGAACCAACGACTCCCTGAAAACTATTTGGGTGTGTGTTAATAAAAAGTGCACATATCTTCTTTCTTATTCTTATTTTTTTCTTCCGAAAAAAAGTGCACCAATCTAAGGACTCGGCGGAGAAAAAGAGGGGAAATATCTCGGACTAGGTGAAATAAGAGGATGATTCATTACGCTATATGCTACATGGAGTGCATATGTGATTTCATTTCGTGATTATAAGTGGTGAATGGTGATGCCTAAAATTTACTAATTTTTTTTAATATTTCGTAATTTAAGAACATAAGATGAAATTAACATTTTGACAAGTGTGAAATTCTTTTTTAAAAAAAAATTGATTTAGAATTTTCTATTGTGATTTAACTTTTTTATTTAAATACAAAAATTAATTCAAAAAGTCTAAAAAAATTCATAATTTATAAGAATATCAAATGAGTGATGAAATATTATATGGTAATATAACTATTAGGCATAATATAACTTGACGTCAATTGACAACTATGACATTTAGATTTTAGTGTGTACAAGTAGACACTTAAACTTGTAAAAAAATTGAACAAGTAGACTATTCGTCATACATAACACCCCACATAGCAATTTTGTGTCTTACATGACATCCTACGTTTATTATGTCATGTAAGATCAGGGGCGGACCCACATACACTTGTGAGGGTGCACGTGCACCTGTAACTTTTAAAAAAAAGTCCTATATATATGTATAGACGGTTGATAAAATGAACATATATTCAATTCCCAGAGCAAGCAACAATTTTTTTACTTTAAATTTAAAAATCTTTTCTCAGAAAAAATAATCAAAATGGTCCTTAATATTTTTTAACTTAAATTTGAAGCCTTTTCTCCGAAAAAATTATCAAAATGGTCCCTAATGTATGGGGGTTGACTTATTTTGATCGTTAATATATTTTGCATGATCCATATAGTTTTTAATATATTATAAAGAGTACTTAACTTGATCTTTTTTCCTAAAAGTAAAAAGTCATCAAAAATTTGTATTAAGTTTAAACCTGAGTTCCACTAAAAATAAATTCAAAAACTTTCTTGTTCCCCTTTTAAGCCATAGCTGAAAAACTTGTCCAATTTTCATACTTTCTTAGAAATTTCAAAGAATATATATATAAAAAAAAATAATTCAATCCCAAACTAGAACTCGTTTTTGCTGCCTCATTTGGCCTCGCCTCATTTCTTAATGACCTTTTTTTGTCATTCGGTTCCTTTTCTTTCTAATTGAATTTAAAAAAAATAATTTTTGCTAAGACAATTCTAAACAAAATATAATACTCCAAAATTAAAGTCCTACTCCTATTATCTCTGTGTTAATTGGTAAGTTTTTCTTTACAAGCTATTTTTTTACAATAATTTGTTGTTGATTCTTGTGCTTTGAGATGGATAGATTTTTTAAGAAAAATAGTTCTTCTCAACCAAGGGTTAGTTTTAGAGACATGATTTAAGGGTTCATTTTCTAGATGGTTGGAGTATAATATGAAAAAAGATATTGTATTTTGCTTATGTTGTTAACGGTACCCTTGTGTCACTCCTAGCCTTATCCTTGAGTCACTCATAGTAATGCACCCTCTATCTTTAAATTTTGGATTCGCCTCTGTGTAGGATACATGTTTCTATTTGTTTAATTTTGTACAAGTTTAAGTGTAGACTTGTACACCCAAAGTTAAAGATCATATTTGTCAACTGCGTCAAGTTAAGAATCATGTTTAAGTATTATGCCTAATTACTAGTGATATTGACCAACAAACGACTTATTAAAGAGTAATACACAATAACTCATGTTCTATTTCAATTTTTTATTGAAATAAAGTTTGCTAAATAAATAAATGTATTATTTTTCAAAAAATAATTATGTGATAATGTGTAATATAAAGAATTAAAGCAATTTTGATCATATACATAAAAGAATAAGTTTTTATATATACCATATCTTTTTATCAAAAATTTAAATAAACCATTCAGTATCATGTGGATCGTCCCTTGATATAGGACACAAGGTTATCCTCTTAAGTGAAATGTGAGGGATTAATGGAGTAATTCCCATAACTCAGACTAAATCTACTATATATTTGGTTCATGATAAATTTTATACTATCATCACGTAACTATTTAACTTATTTTAAAATACAATAGACAATTTTAATTAATATAATTTAAGATAACATGATTATAAATTTAATAATTAAAATTATTTATCCAACTTTTAAGATATACATAATATATAATTTCATGATTATATATAAAATATAAAATTATTCAAATTTTATTTGATATCATTAACAAATACAAAACATATTTAATTCTAAAATTTTATATAAAGATAATTCACTTTGATCGAATAAGAAGTTCTTATTAGAAATAGTAGTAATATGGCGATAAGGAAACAAGTATTTGGATAGATGGGGCTGGACAGCAAAAAGTACTTAATAATTTCCTTGCTGACTGCATTTTTATTTTGGTCTGCTTCTGACTCCTGATATATCGTTCAAACAAATGTATTTCGAAATATATAAAATTGAGAATAGATATTGATTTCAATTAGCTCCATAGAGGTATTTAATACATTTCGTTCGCCTTTTCTTGTTTTTTTCTCATCTCGCTTGCTATTATCATATGTATCTGATATTTATCCTAAATACATGTGAATCATATCAGATATAAAGATACATATGAATCTAGTGTGTATCTAAAATTATTCACATGTATCCGGAATACATGACTAATTCCCGTTCCATCTTGTTCGTCCGTCTTTCTATTTTAATGTAATTGAAAGCATAAATATATGTATCAGCGTGTATCGTTCTCAATATATGATAAAAACTCTTGAGTAATATTAAAATACGTAATTTTCTAAAAATTTAAATAAAATTAATGTATATAATATAGATATATGTCTAATAAGATAATTTCCCTAAATTTTAATTATCTGCCCATGGATGTTATCTAGCCAGAGGAAAAGAATCAAGTTCATTAAACAATATTCTATTTTTCAATTAATATGCCTAAATAAATAGATAACAAAAAATTATAAGGAAACTCATCCTAATATATTTGATTACTTTTTTTTGCTATTATCGCATCCATCACTACTAAAGGTGGTAAAAAGGTATTTTATAAAATGGGTATCAGTAAAATTCAATCTTAAATTAATTAGAAAGTAAAGTATATACAAAACAATTATAGAATTTTGATTGATAAAAGCTGATTAATTCCACATACAGTATACATACACCACTCTATTATATGCAACTAATTTGGCATACAACATAAAGGATATATTTTTCAAAAAACTATCTTTACTTTAATTAGTTACCATTTATTTTCAATATGAAATTTCACTTGAAATTTATATCGTGGACGCTTGACATGGTTCTACTTTTATTCAAAGTTGAATTCTAAAAAATAAATTGCTCACATACAACATAAGAATATATTTTCAAAAAACTATCTTTACTTTAAATCTTTAATTTAGTCACCATTTTTTTTTTAAAAAAAAACATGAAATTCCACTTGAAATTTACATTATGAGCGCTTGACATAATTTTACTTTTATTCAAAGTTGATCTCTAAAAAATACGTTGTTCGTAAAATTTAAAACTTTCAGAAATTCTAAAAAATTGTTTTCACTCAAAATTACTCACAAATAATTAACAAAAATAACTCTAATTTTCAAATACTAATAATTTTCATGATGAAACATCTGTTTCTTAGAAAAAAAATCAAAAAAGTCACGCTTTTTATTAATATTTATCCCATCTACTAATTAAAGATCTATTCGAATTTTACTAATTCAAGGAAAAAGGCGAACATATGATTTATATTTCAATAACAACAACAAAGCAACATCATTTTAATAGAAATACCAATACATTATTATATTTTTTTTTAAAAAAAAAAAACAACCTAAGCTAGATCTACCTAGCTAATTATTCTATATACATAGAATTATCTTTAGCACATCACCCGCTTTCAATACCAGTCTAAATCGTTTGTCGATCAGTAGACTCATCCTCAATTTCGTTACTATCATCTTTATGATTTAGCTCATCAAGGTACTGTTGATAAGCATAAGAAGAAAATCCCCAAATAGCTAAAACAATTGAAATTGCTTTCACCCCACTCATCTTATCATTAAAAATAATCACAGACATAATCGGGATTAACGGCGCACCCAACGTAGTAATCACATTTGCAAACACAGCAGATACCTTCATAATTAATCCAAGTAGACAATAAGTATACAGCTGCCAACACACACTAATCCAAATTAATATCATAATATAAGCTAATCTCCCAAGCTCAAAACTATTCATCTCCGTCTTCAAATTCCTCCAGTTTTTACTCGCGAACAAGCCAATCATAATTATACACGTGGCGAAGAACGATTGACAGATAATAACGTCCATAAATTCTCTCAACGTAGATTTTTTAAAGAATTTTCTAAAATAGAGATCTGTTAAGGAAAACAGTAAACCAAACAAAGCGGAAGCAATTAGCGTGCATATAAATCCGATTGCATTGTGATGGTAGGACGAAGCGTTGTTTGATGAATCTATGGCTAGGAGGAGGGAGGAGATGGTTACGAGGGTGATAGAATTCGCGATGAGAGGGGTAATTTTTTCGAGTTTCATGAAGAGGGAGAACAAGACGTTGAAGGCTAATTGACTTGAGGAAATAAGAGAAAATGTTGAAGCTGGGAGATGTAAAAGACCAATGGAAAATAAACCACAGCCAATTCCAACTAGAAAGCCAAGAAATACATAGATAAATAATTTGGTCATCAAAGAAGGAGATTTTGAGTCTAAATTAGGGATTTTGTTGTTATTATTATTGGTGCAATTAAAGATCATTGGAATTAATAGAATGGGAAAAGCAATAGTTTCAGTTAGTGAAATCACCCAGGTACTTTTTCCACCTTTGTTGTAATACAACTTTCCAAGTATTGTAGCTACTGTCTGGCTAACAAGTACAATCAAGGCGTAAATGCCTATTTCGAGCCATTTCGTGTACTTATTAACAGAGTTTGGAGTCGTCGTTAATGATTCAGCTGGTATAACGATTAATGCATCTGTCTTCTTCGTTTTTGGATCATCAGTTTCTTCTTGGACGTCTGTCATGAATAGATCATAAGTTAGCTAGCGTCGTCTTTCTTCATCATCAACATAAACATTTTGTATATATAGAAAAATGTAAGTTCTATATGGTTATATAAAAATAAATTAAAAATTGCTGAGTAATTTAATTTAGCATAAAATGCAACACACATACACTATCACGTAGATTGCATAATTAATTATTTGCCTATCAACTATTGCAACATCACTTTTCCACTAAAACGCAAGTAGCAAATGAAGGAATTTAAAAATATGTAGTACTTAATACAGAAACAGATTTTTTATAACTTTGCCTCAGTTGGTACATGTGAGACTGAGACATTCAACTTTAGACATATACAAGTAAACACTTTAAAATTTTAAAAAGTTAAACAAATAGACGATACTACGTGAAATTTGGTTGAGATATACTCATTTGTATATGACACATACGATATGTGTATGTCTATCGATCTGTATACTTCTTACAAGTTAATTAAAGAACCTAAATGTACACATTCAAAGTTAGAAGATATATAAATTTCAGTTAAAAAAACACAAATAAAGAAATAAATATCTAAGAGAAGTGTTTTTTCTTTCTTTTGAGTTGAAGATGTGAGAAATCTTACTGATGATATCCAGCTTCTTTTCTGCTACAGTTCCCATGTTAATTGGCAAACTATTTGTCTTAATATTCCTCTCTTTCTCTCTCTTTTTTATGGATTTAAGGAAAAGGTTGATCGAATGAATCTCATGTTAGGATTCTGGAGGCTTTAAATTGCATGAAAACAGGGCGGGGTCAGGTAGGAGTGTAGGGCCAAGAGTAGTTTATTCGAAATTATTTCGATAAAAAATTATATTATTTATACATGTTTAGATCTTCTTTTATACATATATATACAACATTAGATGTTGAGTCCTCTTTTGACTTCTTCATAGGGACGGAGCTAGAATACGGATGCGGCTGAACCCAATATCTTTTGTTCGAATAATATATTTGTCATAAGAAGTATATTGACTGTATACAAATATTAAGTTTAGAATTCAGTTATTAACACTTGAAAATCATCCTATAAAATATAGAATCATAAGGTTAATATTCTAGTACCCTGCCAGAGGCAGACCCACACTTGCAAGTAGGGGTGCACGTGCATTCGTTAATTTCAAAAAAATCATGTATATATATTTATATCTCTCTTAAGAACTAACAAAAACTAATGATAGAATTACCAGTTCACCCAATAGAAGTATATGACTTATGAGTGTTTTTGTATTGTTGGTACAAACTAGAAGAACTACCTGTGATACTAGAATTTGAATCTAGCTAAAGACCTTTTTTCACTAATTTTATTTTATGTTTAGCTAGGTAACATTAGTGCACCTCAAAATCTTTAAATTTTGGATTCGCTTCTGATTCTATGTTTCTTCGTGTGCTTATTTTTTGATATTTTAATTCCACTTTGTAAAAATTGGCTTTTATCATTCTTGTCACATGAATGTAATACCTAGCACGTAGCCACTTACTAAATTTTGCACAAAGTGTTAAACTTTGGATAATTGAAAAAATTGGCTTAACTTAGATAACATTCTATATAAGTTTAAATCAAAGTCCTAATGATGGAGCAGAAAGTTTGTTCTTAATTAGATAATAGGAAGCATAATGGAGTAATTGAGTTTCCTTCTAAATATTATAACAAAATTAAATTTACAGCAAAATGTCATGGTCAAGTTAATTAGTCAATTATATGAATTAAATAAAAGTTGCCCTCTGATTTGATTGATATAATTAGCAAGAAACAAAAATTAGCGTACAAAAATGGACCTTTCCCTTTTAATGAAACAAATTATAACACAAGATTTTTATATTCGATTCATTATTACTCTTTCTTAATTAAATAACAAAATATTAGTCATCTATTTTGAATTACCTATTATGGTATACAACGTAAAACAATTGATAACGGGATGTTTTTTTTGTTTGTCATTTCTCACTCTCACACACTCACCATTCTCTCAAAATTATTATTCTCTCCATGTTAATTTATGTGTCTGATTAATTATTTTTCTTTATATTGCATGAAAATTATAATATTATTTTTTATATTTAGTACTTCTTTAAAATTTAAAACAATCCACATGACGTATATATTTAAGACTATAAAAAAAATGTTTCACATTTAATTACATTACATACATCTCTAAAAGATGCTATTTTAAAAATATGGAATTTGTAGCCGATAAACTTTTAAAATTTGTGATTGGAAGTTGATGTAAATCAAATAACCGTTGAAATTATTGGATTGTTTTTCTTTAATTAGCAGAGATTTTCTCTTGCGTACTATATTATTGAGTTGGATTCAATTTTTTGGTTCTTCTAATTCAAAATGAGATTAAAATAATTGAAGTTCTACAATAGTTCTTTCGTTGTTGATCATCAAAATTTCAAGTTGTTGAGATTTGTGAAGAAAGAATCATGTGTATTGGAAAGTTGAGAATCATGAATACAATTGTTTTTGAAATGGTCAAAAAAAAAAACGAGTTCGTAGAGACTATCATCAATTAATAATCGTCTGTTCTCTCTTATAGTTTTTTGATGAGATGATCACATAATTCAACATGATATTAAATTAGACAGAACATCTGGAATGAGATCTCACTGTCACTCAAATTAAAAAGAATTTGAATATTGGTTGGAGCAAGAATGATTTGGGTCCTTCAAATTCCAATCCTCCGTAATAAATGTAAAATTAATTAAATATGACCTTTTCCCCTTAAATATAAAGAAAATAGTCATAATGTCTTTAAACTACATGAAATGGAAAAAATGTCCTTTGGTTATGATTTGGTCCAAAAATATTAAAATATCTTTATAATGTTATTTAATGAGTCAAAAATGCTCATTTTCCAAATAAATATATTGTTTATTTACTTTTTACCACCTATTTTTTCTAATAATAATTTTTAAAATTAGCAAATGTTTTTCCTATTTCAAAAAAAAAACATATTTCTTATTTTATTATAATTATTTTTATTGTTATATAAATAAAATTGAATGATGGATTTACAATAATCTTATATATATGACATATATTATCCGTTGAAAGGAACATTAAAATATTTATTTTAATTGATAAAATGAGATTAAGAAGAAAAAAAATATTTCCTACAATTTTATTGGTGAATGAGATTTTAAAAAGAAGAAAACAAGAATAGGGTACTTTAATTATATTTTAATATGGAATAAGATGCATTTTGAAAAGAAAATAAATAGTATATTTATTCGGACAATGACATTTTTGACCCATTTAGTAAATTATAGGGACATAATTGGATTGAAATATTTATTGCAAGGTTTTGAATTAAAATATTTGTGACAAGAGCATTTCTATACCAAACTATAAACAATAAATATTTTTATTCATTTTACATTATTTAAGGATATTTCTGACCGTTTTTCCTTTAAAAATAGGGAAAATGGTATGATATACTCCTCAATTTTGTCATTTGGAGCTAATATATTTTTAGTTACGAAAGTGACTCATATATACCCTTACCGTTATAAAAACGGCTCACGTATACCCATGTCGTTACAAAATGAGCTCACATATACCCTTTATTTAACGAAAGTAAAAAAATTAGTTTTAAATTTATATTTTTTACTTTTAAATTTTTAAAAAAATTATATAGGGATATATATGATTCTTCTATTTAAGTCCAAGGTATATTTTAATTTTTTCATACATAAATTATTTTTTGACTTTTTTTATTATAATTATTTGAGTTTCTTATTCTTATTTTTTTTTCATTCCTTAGTGTAAAGAAAAGATATTTAAAACTATTTTTTTGTCTATATTGTAATTTAATTTTTTTATAATCGAAGAAAAAAATCTGGTCATCTACAATAAGTTTTACAAGAATATTAGTGAAACATAAATAAGTTTAATTATCAAAATAATAATTCTAAATTAGTCATTGAAACAAAAAAAAAGGTCAAAAAAATATGTTTGACAAGGATTAAATTTACTTATATGGGATTATTTTTTAGTAAAAAAAAAGTTAGATTAAATTTTTTTTTTCATTTCTGTTAAAGGAAAAGGGTATATGTGAGTCATTTTTTATAAGTAGGGGTATATATGAGTCACTTTCATAATAAAATATATATCAGCTCTAAATGATAAAGTTGAGGGTATATCAGACTCTTTTGGATTAGTGGACAAAGGACAAATTTCAAACCAAATTTTTAAATTTGGCCAAACCCATCGGTGGCCCCCTAAACTTGGCACCAATTTTCACTTAAACACCTCAATTAGGCGAGTTCATTTTAGACACCTCGGTAGAGTTCTGTTGTATCATTTTGACACTTTTCTAACAATAAATAAAAAACTAAAGGAGAATGTAATACACGCGTTGATGACGTGATAAACAATCAATTAAATAATTACATGTGTTATTTTCAAATAAAAATAATTATAAAATCTAGTTAGTAAATAAATTAAAAATATTATTCTAAGAGAATCTCTTATTTCATTATACTCAAAATCTCTTTTGTGTTTTTTTTAAATTTTTTTTTCTTTTACTGTGTTTCTTATTTATTCATCTTCTTTCTTGTTAGTATTGTTTTTTGGAAAGAAAAGAGGAAGAGGAAGAAAGAAGAAGAGAATAAATATGAAATATGGGTGTTGGTATTCATTTTTCTGGCAAAAAATGGAAGGAGGTGATGATAGATTTAGATAAGTAATACAATGAAGAAGAAGAAAATGACTTAAAAATGAATTTGAATAAAAAAAATTTGACTTCCATTGAAGTAATTTAAGCTTGAAAAAAGATAGGGGGTGGTGGCTTGAAAAATGGAGAAAAAGAAGAGAAAATAAAATTAAAAATGGTTAAATTAAGTTTTTCACGCGCTATTGTTGAGTGTATCACACTCACTTTGACATGTCAGCAAAAGTGTCAAAATTATAGAACAAAATTCCATATGAGGTGTCTAAAACGAACATGATGTAATTAAGGTGTCTAAATAAAAATTGATGACAAATTTAAATGGTGACCAATGAATTTGGCCTTTAAATTTAAAGTGAAAGTATGATGCCACATAGGAGATTCTCCATGAACAAATGTTTTCAGTAATTAGGTGAAAAGATTAGTACAAGAATCTTTTTCCAACTGAAAGCAAGTTCACTATATCTTTTAGGTGAAGTAAAATCCATTAGTTATGGGTGTGTTTGGTAAGTTAAGGGTGTGTTTGATATGAATAAAAATATTTTTTGGAAAATATTATATTTGATTAGATTTACTGTTTTAGAAAATATTTTTCAAATTAGTTCATTTTTCTCATTTAAGAAAAACATTTTTCAAAACACTCTTTCAACTTCAAATTATAATTTATCCTTCTGTTTGAAAACTCTCCTCCAACTTCAAATTATAATTTATTCCCCTCCCCATACACCTCCTTCAAAAAAAAAATTAAGTTTATTTTTAAGAAATATTTTCTACTTCAAAATTTTATTTTTTTCACCCCTACCCTCGATCCTTCCCCTCCCCCAACCATAAAAATTTTAAGTTTGTTCTTAACAATATTTTCAACTTTAAAATTTTATTTTTTCACCCCGATCTTCAACCCCTCCCCCACCCCGGCCGGCCCAAAAAAAATTATTTGAGTTTGTTTTTAAAAAATATTTTCAAACTTTTATTTTTTCACCTCTACTCTCGACTCCCCTACCCACCCCCCCTACTAGCCCCTACACCTCAAAAAAATTTAAGTTTGTTTTTAAAAATTATTTTCAACTTCAGTTTTTTATTTTTTCATCGTTATCCCAAAAAAAATTAAGTTTATTTTTTAAAAATATTTTCAATTACTCTATTAAAAATAAAAGATATTTCTCAAAAAATTTCATTCATAAATCAAATCCTAAAAAAGTTTGAAAATTTTTTTCTACTCACCAATCAAACATGCAAACTAAATCAAAAATCTATTTATTTTCCAGGAAAATATTTCTTTCTTACCAAACACAACCTAAATCTTTTTCTTTTCTTCTTTTCTAAAAGGTGTTCAATTATTGGAAAGAGATCAAATGCACGTCGATCGATTTCATACACAATGTATGAGCTTTGTCACGTGAATCGAAACGGAAGGAATAACTCAATGAATGTATTACGATTCTCCATATTTTATATTTTAGCTTCATAAATGAAATAGAAATATGATTTTCATAATAACTTGGGCCCTTATGGCCCAATTCAGTTCGATATGTCTCAATTGAATTGTATATGTCATATAAAATGTATGTATATCTATTAAATTTTAAGCATAATAAAAAAATATGATCCTTAAATTGGCTTTTATAGATAATTATGTCCTTTAAAATTTGAGTGTGCATAAGTAAACACTTAAATTTGTACTTCATAAAATTGTATAAACACACGTGTCCTACGTGACATAGGACACATAAGATGTCATGTAGGTTACAGAATTTTCATATAAAGTGTCATGTAGGACGATTGTATTTACTTATTTAATTTTATATAAATTTAAATATCTAATTATATATATTTAAAATTAAAGATTATAATTATCGGTTAACGTCTTTTTTAAAAGAGTAAAGAATATGTATTCCAAATTGCAATCATGACAGTCTGGATCCATTACACAAGTAAAACCAACCAAAATAAAAGGGTTTTGTACGTATGTCACATAGTGCCTAACTAGATGTCATGCAAAACATGCTTCTCAAAAATTCGTTTAAAAATACTGAGTTCTGGTCCCTACGTTAAAGTCTACTGAAATTTCTACCTTCCATCATTCAATAATTAATTCTTTTTTTTAATTTTTTTGATTAATTTTTCACGTAACGTATTTAAAATTATATATTTAAAAAATATTTTGATACATTTCATATATTTTAATTTAAGATCACAAAAATAAAAATAAAAAACTTATTAGTTTCCTTATATTTTGTAATCAACTCAAATTAGATCGAAACTAAGAATGAGTCTATTTGGATTTGTTAAAAAGTTGCTTGTAAATTTTAAATGATTAATGATTTTTATTAAATAAAATGGAGTATTTATGATTTGAAAAAATAAATATCAGAGCAAAAATAGTTGTTAAGCTTAAAATAAGCCTAGAACAGTAACCTGGACAATTGCAATTTATTGCTTTGGGCTTAAAACAGTTTAAAATTAAGTTGATTTTTACCAAATACTCAGAAAAAATAATCAAAATAACTTAAAAGTAGCTCTAAATCCCATCCAAATAGGCAGGCATGCCCAAACATTATAGATGGGTAATGGATTGACCTGGTTCTTTTTCTTAAAGTCCTTAGTCAATTCGGGTCTAACAAGATTTTTTTTATATTCAGAGTTCGAATTCAAAACTTCTGATTAAGAGTGAAATAGTTTCATCACTTCACCACAATTCATATCAGTGGATTGATTTGGTAATTACTTTATATTAGGAAGGGGGTAAGGTATGCCTAAACGTAACCCTAATGGATATTTACATAAACTTTAATTAATTAATTAATTAATGTAATTGATAGGGTCACAAGCAGTCACTTTTAAAATGAACTAATCGTGATTAGTGTTGATTGATACCTTCATTCCATTAGACCTCACCTTCTACAGACAAAATTTCAATCCTAGAAAACACTAAATTAATCGATATTTATCGGTGATTCTTAGCTAATTAAATTTATTAAAATTCATTACTATTCGTTGCTAAATAAGACTAGTACGAAATTTTTATTGTTTAGCTAGGAAATTTTGTTCATCGCTAATTCCTTATGTTGTAGTAATAGTACGTTAAGTGTCATTTTTAATCCAATTAATTTATATACATTGACGAACAAAAACAAAAGCTCTATTAAAAACAAACTCCTTATCACATTAACTTAGTAGAAGATAATAATTAGATAAAACAAATTAAGAAAGTATACATAAATTTACACAGCATTAATCTTTTGTACAATTAATACTAATTAGCTCTATGATTCAATCCTGTTTCCACAAGTGATACTTCAGCTTCTTCTTTTGCCTTTGATAACTCAATTTTGAGGTTAACTTCATCAAGATATTGCTGATAACCATATGATAAAAATCCCCAAATTGCCAAAATCATTGAAATTACTTTGACTCCACTCATTTTCTCATTGAAAAAAATGAGAGCAAGTACTGGAATTAGTGGCACACTTAATGCAGTAATCACATTAGCAAATAATGCAGATACTTTCATAATCAAACTTAGTAAACCAATTGTGTATATCTGCCAAGCTAATGCATTCCACACTAATGTCATTACATATGACACTTTCCCAAGCTTATACTCACTCATCTCTCTTTTCATCCATCTCCATTCGCCGCTCGCGAATAGTCCAATCAGAATAGCACACGTGGCGAAGAACGACTGCCAAATCACTACGTTCATCACCTCTTTCAATGTGCGTTTTTTCATTATGTTTCTGAAAATTCGCTCTGTTGCTGATAACAGCAACGCGTACCCTGCTGAACCGAAGAGAGTGCAGATGAATCCGATTAAAACGTAGCCTTTACCTTTCGATGAACCGGTTGATGAGGAATCGTCGGGTTGGAACACAAGGAGAATTGAGGATATTGTGAGTAGGATAATTGAATTAGCTATATAAGTTGTTATTTTTTGGGAATTGAGGAAGAAGGAAAACAGAGCATTGAATCCCAATTGGCTAGCGGAAATTAATGAAAAAGTTGAAACGGGTAGGTGTAACAGTCCGACTGCATTCAACATACAGCTTCCGCCTAATAAAAAGCCGAGAAAAACATAGACCGATAAAAACATCCATACGGATGGTTTCTCATTGTTACTATTAATAGTATTCTTAATCAGGTCATCCTCGTCTTTGCTTTCTTCCCTCTTCTTCAAGAAGAGAATAGGGAAGAGTATCGGGAATCCGACCATTTGTACGAGTGAATTCATCCAAGTGCTTTTTCCACCTTCTCTGTAGTAAAGCTCGCCGAGGAGTGTTGCAGCTGATAAACAAACTAGAATCAATGCAGCATTAAAACCTATTTCAATCCATCTCTTGTACTTTTCACGCCATGAATTAGTCGAATTATTCGCCATATTTACTTCCTCTTCAACTATATGAACTAGTAAAAAAAATACCAATTAGTTTAGAGAATTGGTAAAGCAGAAAAGAAAAAGATGAAGTATGAAAAGTGTGAGAAGATAAGCTTACGAGAAATATTGAGCTGATTTTCTACTTGTGGTTCTCCCATTGGAAAATAGAGCAAAGTTCTTCAAAAAGTTAAAAGAATAGTCGATTTTTAATTTTTTATTTGTAGTAAAGTAGCTATAAATATCTGTTTTTTTTTAATGAATTTGTGGGTTTATTTATTTAGGGATGGGTAGGTGGTGGTCGCATTTGGAGCAGGTGAGAAATGTGGGGAAATGTGAGGGGATAATATTTCTTAAATATCGTCGAATAAGTTTCACTTTAAAAATTCAGATAATAATTATCGAAATATTTTTATTATTTTTATATATATTGGTTAGGTTCGCAATTGCATAGTATAGATTGTTAATTTATAGTATATATTGTTAGTCTAATTGATGTAATTTTTGATTGAGTATTAAAAAAAAAATAGTATACTAATATTTGTTTCCAATCATGAAATGTGCATTTTTGAAAATATAGTATAGTGTATACAACTATTCTTGTCTATTCTTTTTTTTTTTTTTCTTATTACCCAACTTGTTCTAATTGTCCTTCCAGGAAGTCACCTTCATGATTATTTGATATTTAATTAGTTCGAAGCCTAAAATATTAACAAAAATTTTAAAAAAATGGTATATAAAATTTTATATTAACCAAAACGGTAAAATCGCTGGAATAATAGTGATTTCCTCCGCCGGACTGCAGCGATTTTGCAAAATGTGATTTTTTTTAAAAAAAAATAATTCAAGAAAAAACGATTTTCTTTAAAAAAAATCACATTTTTTCCGACGGAGGAAATCGCTGTTGTTCCACCGATTTTACCGTTTTAGTTAATATAAAATTTTAGATATCGTTTTAAAATTTTTATTAATATTTTATACCTTTAAACTCCGGACTCTTATTTTGAATCAACTACTTTTGATTAGCATTAACAGTTCCATTCTAAAGTAAAATAATCTTTTTTTTAATCAAAAATGACTTCATATCCTATAAATTACATTTAATAAACTTGGTTTGCAAAATTTTAAGGTTAGAAGTTAGTATTAAATTTAAAATTTAGCCGATAAGATCAAAAGTGTGTCTCCTCATTCTGGTAAATTAATCTTTTATACTAAAATACAAATATGAAATTTCTAATTAACGATGAAACTGAATTTATCACTCTAGCCTAATCTTAAACGGTTAAACGTCACATTTCTTTTCTCCGTATAAAACAAGTTTGGATTAGGAACATGAGCTGTATTTTGCTATTCTTAACTAATTGTCCTAATCAAATTATTGAACGTAATTAACTAATATACAATATTATATCATTGTGATTCGTGCACTAAGCATACTCTATGATTGTATTGAGTTGGTGGAGAAGTTAGATTTCATGGGAAAATCTAAAATCAAATTCTAACTCTGGTATCTAAATGTTGGAAATAGTTTTGGCTGTGAATATTTATGAATGATGCTAATTAGTCTCACTAGTATATTTGTAAACTAGGGTTTGTATAGAAAAACATTTTACATTTGCTTAAAGAATATAATATACGATATGGACAAAGAAAATACATTTGTTTTGTGAGAATTTTCAATAAACAATGACTCATCACATCATAAGTCGTAACTGTCGTAGATTTACCTCCAACCTTCTATATCTTGAAATTGAATTCACCAAAAAATTTCATGAAAAAAAGAATAAAAGAGTGTACAATACACTTGAACATCAAGAGTCAAGATCGTTCAATTAATATAATCATAAAATGATTAGTTTTTAATTAATTAACATCATCGTTGGCGTTAGTTAATTATTTTAATATGCCTATTATTTCAACTAAACTAATCTCAAAGATTAGTTGGAGTATTATAATTTAACTATGATATTTCCCCATGTGATTTTTTTCTAGTTGTTCACTTACTAGGTTGACTTGAATGGTGAATTGGAGACCCTATTTAATTATTTCCCATTATCACAAATAAAAAGCATATATATACTCCAATAAAACCAACAAAAGGGGAAAAAAGGTTTAAAGTGAAAGTAGAAAACGAAAATAATAAAAGCAAAAGGTGGAAGTGACATTTTGATTTCAAAACGATAAGTCTTATTGAAATCTAATATTTACGTCAAATTAATTTATGGATGCAATATAATATTTAATTATAATAAGTTGTATTAAACTAATTTATGGACGTAATGTAATATTTAATTATAATAAATTATATTAATTTAATGTAAATATTTGATACTTATAAATATTTATAAGTCATGTGCTCTTTTTTTGCGATATATATATTTTTTTAATTCGTTAATTATTTAAAATATCTAATATTTTTTTGAAATTATCTTTAAGTTCTCATTTTATGATTTATAATATTATTTTATAGTCATATAATTATTTATAACTTATTTTAGATAATAATTTAATTTAAATGAGGAAAAAAAACATTTTTTTAAAAAATTTTGAATCTATCTAATATTTTATTACATAAATGGGATTGAGGGGATGAGAAATATTTTAAAAAAAAGTATTAAGGTAAAAGTTCTCAATCATTATGAGTGACAGGAAAACCAGAAATAATATGTTTGAACTTTAAGAATTGAGAAATCACTGAGAGGAAGTGCTTCGTCTCTTTAAATTAATTAATAATTGACTATTACACAAGAAAAGAACGGGAAGATTAAGCTTGTTTTGTTACTAAGTTTATTAAGAAAACTACTTTTTGTCATGTAGGAGCAAGATTAATGATTAGTACTACAAAAATAGTAACGTTAGGTTTGTTTATTTAATGATAATTAATTAATCAGTGCAACTTGAACCTCAACTTATTACTTAAGTACGATAAAATTGGTACTTATATTTTAGAATAAATATCCGGTTAATACACTAAACCGTTCTTATTATTAAAGCATTAATCTGAATTTTTTTTTTTTAAACAATGGGCTTGATTGGCCGAATAAGTGAAGTTCTTAGATCAATAAAGTGGTTGAAAATATTGTCTCAAATTTAACGGAGACGAAAAATACTAGATGATGATATCATGTGATATTATTCAAGGTGCACGAAGTTGGCACGGACATCGTAGTTATAAAAAAATAGTTTTAGTAGAAATGTTCGCCCTTTTACCCTTTCTGGGTAGCTATTTAGGAAGGATCTTCTTTTTGGATCTTTTCTACTTTTGTCACAATTTTGTGCTTGTCTTTAATTTATGCTTCTCATAACAAATAAGTTTGTATTTCCGTATCATAACATTACACAAGTTATGTTTGGACATAACTTCAGTTTCTAAAAACCTAACGTCTAGTGTCCAGCTTACTGAACCTCAATTTCAGCCCAATAATGATTGGGTGTCTGGCCCAACTTAGCTCACTTTAGCCCAAATCCGTCAAAGGCTGACCCTAAGACAAAATGGGCCACACAGAGCCCAACTATTGAAAGAAAAAAGGGAAAATTGTATATAATAGCAAACTAATAACCTAAAATAAATGGAATAGCTAGGGTNTTTTAGAATAAATATCCGGTTAATACACTAAACCGTTCTTATTATTAAAGCATTAATCTGAATTTTTTTTTTTTAAACAATGGGCTTGATTGGCCGAATAAGTGAAGTTCTTAGATCAATAAAGTGGTTGAAAATATTGTCTCAAATTTAACGGAGACGAAAAATACTAGATGATGATATCATGTGATATTATTCAAGGTGCACGAAGTTGGCACGGACATCGTAGTTATAAAAAAATAGTTTTAGTAGAAATGTTCGCCCTTTTACCCTTTCTGGGTAGCTATTTAGGAAGGATCTTCTTTTTGGATCTTTTCTACTTTTGTCACAATTTTGTGCTTGTCTTTAATTTATGCTTCTCATAACAAATAAGTTTGTATTTCCGTATCATAACATTACACAAGTTATGTTTGGACATAACTTCAGTTTCTAAAAACCTAACGTCTAGTGTCCAGCTTACTGAACCTCAATTTCAGCCCAATAATGATTGGGTGTCTGGCCCAACTTAGCTCACTTTAGCCCAAATCCGTCAAAGGCTGACCCTAAGACAAAATGGGCCACACAGAGCCCAACTATTGAAAGAAAAAAGGGAAAATTGTATATAATAGCAAACTAATAACCTAAAATAAATGGAATAGCTAGGGTTTGATTTAATTGTGCTCCATAGCAAACGTTAGCTAAAATTTGCCAGCGTCTCTCTCCCTGAAATCTCGCTCGCCACTCTCCATTCTCGCTCGCCTCTCTCGCTTTATACACAGAAGTGTATAATTCTGTTTATGTTTTGTATAAAGCGAGAGAAAATTGTATATATACATGCAAAAATATATATCTTCGTGTTATACACTTAATTTTACAATTTACAAACATTTTACTTCAAATATTGCAGAGAAAAAGGTCAACGAATTATACAATTGCGAATTATACAATTGTAGTGAAATACAATTTTCTCTAGCTTTATACAACAGAAGTGTATATATTGTGTTTCTGTTTTTGTATAAAGTGAGAGAAAAACATATATCTTCTTGCTATACACTTAATATTGCAGCGAAATAGGTAGTGAATTATACAATTGTGCATTATACAATTGCAGTGAAATAGGATAGCGAATTATACAATTGCAGCGAAATAGGCCAGCGAATTATACACTTGTATATGTATAGCGAATTATACAGTTTTATGTTTGCTATGGAGCGCAATTATGCAAAGTTTGCTATAGCATACAAATATGAATTTTTTGTTTGCTATATGTGAAAGTTGCCCAAGAAAAAATTGTATGAAATAGCGAGGAAAATTGTGTCTGAATATCTTTGATCGTCTAATTTACACAATATATATAGTGTATATTTTATATCACATATACATATATTATATATACTTATACACAATATATACAATTGAAGTCTATATAAGTAGTGTATACATCTACCATATTGGTAAACTAGATAGACCAAGGATAAATTTTATATAAATTTGGTGCTCTGATGTGAGGGGTTAAATTAGCGGAACCGGTAAAATTTATGAATGAGTCATAACTCATAATTCAAATAGCCTATTTAAATTACACTTTTATCCTTAGAGAAATATAGATTAAATTGATCGACCACATTAATTAGTTGAAGGAATGTGTTCTTTGGGTGGAACTTAGGATCGACTCTTGTTCAAAGCTTGTTGAGTCATATATATATATATATAAACGAGATGTCGTGTCTCAACCTAAAAATATTTTTAGTTTTTCGAAAAAAATCATAATGCAAGAAAAAGCGAGTTAGAAATTTTTTTTTATTTAATTGAAGATGTATTTTTTCTGGTCGAGCTATAGAGTCAACTCTTATACAAAGTTTGTTGAATTATATAGTACTGTTGGGATATTTTATCCTGGATTAGGGGACAAGTCAGGAAAATTACGATTGAATCGATAAATTAGTGTTATAATAGACTTAAAGCTCATTGAACAGAGATATACGTGCCTCAAACCTGAAAATATTTTATTTTTTTCATTTTGTTTTTTTTATTATTTGTAATTGTACTTTCGCCAACAATGGATAGTCATGATAAGATAGAGTTATTATATATGACATCCTTTTAATTATCTGGCATTATTTTATTAACGAAATTGTTATACAACAACTTTTGTCAATTCCAAGTTTGTTAAATAAATTCATTTAACTAACCAAATTCAAACTAGATCTGCTGTCATACTTCATTTTATCAATAATGTGGAATAAAATAAAAAAAGTTGTACAATTATTTCAATATTTTTACGCTACTGTTCTGTATTGATATTATCGTACTTCACGATGTACTTTCTTCGTTCATTATTTTTTGTCGTGATTTTTATTTTTAGAGTCAAACTATAAGAACTTTGATTAACATTTTAAGATTGATTTTTTCATCATATTGATATGCAAGAAATTGTAATTTATAGTATTTTTCATATAGTTTTTAAATATTTAAATTTTTTCTTTAAAATATCGAATTAGTATAATCTAATTTAACTTTAAAAATTAGTCACATTAACTTTCGAAAATCGTAACATGACAAATAAAAGTGAAAGGGGGAGTATAAAATTTAAATGACACGACAAATGCATAGTATTTTAATTTTCAATAATTGAAGATGATGAGCAAAGAGCTGAAGTATTACGACCAAGTTTAAATTTATTAGTATTAATTAAATTTTGCTGAATAAGATAAGTCTGCGATATGAACTATTAAGGATAATGCACTTATCTCATTAATTAATAGTCAACAATCAACATAAATTAAAATAAAACTATGGAAAATTTCAAATATAGCTTCACGTACTTCATTTCTAAGTGATGTGATTATTTTATTTGAAAAATTATTTTTTCAATAAAACTTCCACTTATCTAAGATTTTTATCTGTTTGAATGTCAGTTTAATTGTTTAATCTTTTCATGTTTAAATTGTTATAGAAATAACTTTTTGTTTATTTAATTTATATAGTTCTTCAATGTTAGAGAGTTTGACACCGGAAAAATGATGAAAAAACATATAATCTTGTAACGGCGAAAATTATATAAGAAATACGTTTCTTTCATTTTAATTTGTTTTTCATATTTTAATTAGGTGAGAGTTTAAAAAAGTAAAAAAAATAAACTAAATATTGTAATTTTAAATTAATTATATATCAAAATATTCTTTAATCTTATAGTATTAAATATCAAGTAAAAAATTAAAAAAAATAAAAAATATTTTTAAAAATTAATTAAAAAGATAAGACTAATAAATTAAAACTTTGTTAAGTAAGTTATGGTTTAAAGGTCAAGTGAAATTTTGGCCACTAGGACTACTAATTATATTGTCAAGTGCTTAAGCAAAAGGGACGAATAAGAGCAAGGTATAAAACTATAAATTATAAACATCTAAAGTTAGTTGCATCTTTAACTCCATTAAATAATACTTATTAGATATTTATTAGACAAAAGCTGGATAACTTGGAGTGTGTTCGATATGAAAAAAAATGTTTGACTTGTTAAATTCTATGAAAAATATTTTTTTACGAAAATAAGTTATTTAAAAATGAGTAAAATAATTTTTTTAATAATAAAAAAAAAGTTTTTAGAAGTGATATTTCATATTAAATTATCTTTTTTTATTTGTCTCTAAAAATACATATTTAATAACAATTAATTTATTATCGTTAATTAGTTATTACTATAAATCAGTGACCACCTCACGCCCCTACCTCTCACCTTTCCATTACATTTGTGATCTAAATATACACAAATATCTTTTAAGATAATAATTTATATATATTTACGTATTGAAAAAAATAATTAAAAAAAATACTTATTTTCTTGAAAATATTTCCCTCCTCCCAAACGCACCCCTATTGTACAAGCTATTCTTAAAACCATTAAAATTATTTAATATATTTAATTTCTGTTGTGTTTGTAGGAAAAGGGCAACAGGGGATGCATTTGGTATGATGAACCAAAAGTAATCTAATTTATAACTATTCTATAGAGAATAATGTCATTAATCATTTATATTCTTTTATATAATAAGAGGGAATATTCAAAATAATTTTTTTTCCCCTTCTTTTGCAATTATACCTTCCAAAGTATGCTCTCTGGCTAATTATCATTTAATTTACATTTGCAAATGTACTCTGGACTTCCATGTGTCCTATTCATGTCCCTCTAATTTCCAATAGTCATACCCAACTGAGTCTTTGGAATCGACTTTCGTATTATATTTTATGTTCTTTAATATTTTGTTCATTTTAATTTATGTGGTACTTTTTAAATTTAGAGATTCAACAAAAAGTTTATATTTGATCGTGAATTATCTAAATATCTTTTAAACATTTTTAAATTGTTAATTATATGACTTATAGTACTTTTTAGGGAAAATGTACAAGTACCCCCTTATCTATGCCCGAAATTCCAGAGACACACTTATACTATACTAAGGTCCTATTATCCCTAAACTTATTTTATAAGTAATTTTCTATCACTTTTCGTCCTACGTGGCACTAGCTTTAAAATAAAGTCAACCAGCATTGTGCAAACAAGATAGTGTCACGTAGGCCGAAAGAGGTAGAAAATTATTAATAAAATAAGTTTAGAGGGGGTAATAGGACCTTAGTATAGTACAAGTGTGTCTCTGGAATTTCAGGCATAGATTGAGGGGTTACTTGTGCATTATCCCTACTTTTTATGTAGTTTATAAATATATAAATATCATTTATAAAAATTTAAAAAATATTTTCAATCAAACTTAAATTATTTGACTTTTAAAAAATAAAAAATGCTATGTAAATTGAAACTAAAGAAGTAACTATATTTTGTTATAATAATTAAAATTTTCCAAACAAACGATATCGATATAAAAAGGGTTGGAGCTTATTATTTTAATTATATATATGGAAGTTGTTGGATTATAATATATATGTGGACAATACACTAAATTATCCATACAATTGTTTATTATGAATGAATATGGACATCTCAAAATATTTAAACATGTTGTCGACAATCTATCCACTCTTCAAATAGAATAAGGACACAGGGTTTTATCTTGCTGGCACAAAAGACTTATTCCTGAATTTGAAATAAGGGGCAAGAAGTGTAGCTATAAAGTGTTTAATTACAAAATTGGGGAAAATGTATAATACATAATTATTATAATCTCTAAAAAAATTTATCATTTAAAATTTTTTATTAACATTCATATCCTATTAGATACATTCTTTTTATTAAAGTAGTGTATCATTTGAAATGTATTGAACAAATAATGAATATATTTGACAGCGATGAAAAATTCGAAATTCTTGTAATCGAAGAAACTTGTGGGATAAGATGCAACTATTAGGTTTTAAAATGTGTAAATGAAAAATGAAGAGTTGTGATTTTTTTTGAAAAGTTGTGATTTTAATAAAAAAAAATTGTGACTTTTACGAGGAGTTGTAACTTCTAGAAAAGTTGACACTTTTACGAAAGATTGTGACTTTTCGAAAGATTGTGATTTTTTCAAAGGATTGTGAAATTTCTGGTAAGGTACAACAAGAACATTTTCACACTACCATTTGTTGTCTATAATAAAGGAATTTTCTCTCATTTTAATAGAGCCAATTTTCCAGACTTCTTCTTTTACTACTAAATTTAGTATTCTAAGTCTATTTCACTGTCGTTGAGTGGTTCACTACACATCGTGGTTGTAGGTAACGCTTCACCGGTGAGTAAGATCGTTCTATCCTGTGAATCTAGTAAACTCGGGTACTTGAGAGAAATAATTTCCTTAAGGGGGCACTGCACTTTCAGTGGGATCGATTTTCTTCTTTGAAAAAAATATTTTGTTCATTGTTTCTAATTTGATTCTGATTCTATTTTCTCTACTAGTTTAAATTTTCTAATTTTAAAAATGCTCTTTAAACTTTGTTATTTCTTACCAAGTTCTTTAAAATTTTGTTTTAAATATGTCATAAGTTGAACGAAAAAATAATAATGAGAAACAATTCACTCTATTGATGAAACATACATGAATTCTAGTTAATATTTGGTGATAAAGCTGTTGCTCATAACTGTAACTTTAGTTGCTCCTAAATTATATGTTCCATTGTTTGTCATTCCAAAATGGTTTTATATTGAATCGTCGATTGACTGAATTTGAAAATTATATATATATATATATATATA
>NC_028638.1:43888136-43898011 GCF_001406875.1 Solanum pennellii
ATTGTGCCTTTGCCATGGGATTAGTACTTGTGCTTGATCAAATCCAAGTTGATGATTTTGCTGAAAATCGGGTCGATGCCGACCCAATTATCACAGACGATCCCAATTTTTCTTCTTAATTTTTCTCTATGAAAGAGTTTTAAATTATATATATTTGTTTATAGTTTTGAACTCTTTGAAAAATCAATCTGTTCCTTTTTGTCTTTAATGTTAAAAAAAGAATCCTACTAACTGAAAAATCAATCTGTTCTTTTTTGAAATTTTTTATCATGTATCAGTGATTAATTTCAATAACTGCGCCATCAAGTGTGCTTGCTGATACATTTTGAATCAGTGTGTATAGTGTTTTAGACGATGCTTTGATACATGAAGTGTTTGCTGATACATTTTGAATCAGTGTGCTTGCTGATACATTTTGAATCCATCAAGTGTGTATAGTGTTTTAGATGATGCATTGATACATTTTGAATCCATCAAGTGTGCTTGCTGATACATTTTGAATCCGTGTGTATAGTGTTTTAGACGATGCATTGATACATGAATTTGTTGTGTATCATAATGTTTTCTATGTATTTTCGATTTTGAAAATTGTATTCAAAATAGATAATATAATCTTTGATTTTCAAAATTTGAAATTAATATTCAATTACGTGCTAATTTAATGCTGATTAATGACCTGTTACCGTAACTTAAGCTATTTTAGTTAACAAGTTTAAATGTACCATTTTTTCCCCATTTTTTTCTTAACAGTTTAAATTTACCATGTATCATTTACCATGTATCACTAGAGTCTAAAGTATCACGACACAAAAATTTTAAGAAATTTTTAGTAAATACTAAATTTATCGGGACAGAGTGTAATTATTGAATTACACTATGAGATTCCTTAAATTTTTACGTTTTAATCATACGTACTGTCAATCATCTAAACAAAAAGGAGATTATCGTCCATTAGAGAGTGAAAAAGAAAAGATTACACATGGCAATACGAAATGATGCAAAGAAATATATATAGTAATATTTATTAATTATTATACCTATAGTTGACATCAATAAATGCATATAATAAAATGAAATTGGGAGGAGTCATATTGTGAATTATTGTGGTACCAAAAATGTTTTTATATTTAATTGACTCGTGATTTTTATTACAACGTGCTTTAATCTAAAGTTTTTTCCCATCCCTGGGTCCCACCACCCCTTTTAGATTCACATTTTTTGAATATTCTTTTAAGAAATTAAAATTTATTTAAAACCCTTGAATTGAATCTATCATCTCCTATATGCACTTGTTCACCTCTTTTAAATGAAGAAAAAATCATCAAATTTTAAAATTACTCTTATGTATTCAAATTTTAATTTCAAATACAAATTAGAGAAAATTGTATAACTAATTATTTTTTTCCTTATCGTGAATGTGAACAAGCTACAAAATGAAAATGTTGATACTTCATCTCGTCTCAATTTATGTGACTTACAATTTTTTTAATCAGTTTAAAAAAGAATGACACATTTTTATATTAAGTTGTAATTTAACTATAAAATATTTATATGAAATGATTTATAACCACATAAATTTTTGTGATTCATTTTGGACACAAGTTTTAAAAATCTTCATATCTTATTTAAACTTTTTCTCGAGTCAAACTACCTCACATAAAATGGAACGACGGGAGTATAAAAAAATCCAAGTGTAACACTTGATATATGTATCTTTATGGTCTATCTAAGCAATTGACTTATTGTTATTTGGGCAAGAGTGTGTACTTTTTCAAATTGCTATGATATTTTGAGGGCATAATACATAAATGTGTTAATTAATTTGGTTTGAATCATATTTATGTTCTTTAATTTTGGGTGTGCACAAGTAGACACTTAAACTTATATAAAATTGAACAGATAGACACACATGTCATACATGTCATTTTTTGTCCTACGTGTATCGTGTCATGTAGGACTCCTGTGTTTATTTATTCAAAAGTTGGATAGTTAAAATGTCTGTTTGTACTTTATGAAAGTTCAAAATCAAAATTAAAAATTTAGGGTTCAATATATGTATTATGCCTATTCTTTTACTTGTCATTTTGTATCAAGAAAAGATAAAAACAAAATCATACCTTATCCTTAACAATAAGAACTTGTTTGTGAATTATTTTTGAAGATTTAATACTTAAAAATTAATTAATACATATATTGTAATAAAATACTCATATTAATAGTTTTTAAAGGACATGTAAAAATTAAAATGAAGGGAGACCGTAATTTTTTATTAGGAACTGAAGTTTTCGGGTATGTTACTACATCCATTACTCTAAAAATAAAATGTATATTTTTATTATTCAATACAATAAATTTTCCATTTAAAATTGTCTTGATCTAAAAATAATGTATATTTTTTAAAAATAAATTGTGATTTTATTTATTAGTCCTGCTAAGTAAATACAAGACAATTTAAAATAAAACTGGGGGAGGGAGTATCTAATTTGTACACATTTCTACTCATTATGGACAAATAACAGAAGGCAGACTCGCAATTTATGGCTCCAAACTTAGAGGAATTAAAAATAATTACATATCAAAAGTTATGCTCGAAATTACTCTTTGGGTCCAATAATAATTATTCATCATTAACTCGACACACCGTTTAAGAACAATAGATAATAAGAGTAATATTATTTCTGTCCACTTTTAATTTTCATAGTCTCCTTTTCTTGAGTTAAATATAAAAATTTTAACTAACATTTTATGATATATTTTTTAATCATATTGATATGTATAAAATTGCAATTTATAGTATTTTTTGTATCTAATTTTTTTTAAAATATAAAATTAATTTAATCTAATTTAACTTTGAAAATTAGTCAAATTGATTTTTGAAAAACGTAAAAAAACAAAAAAAAAATAGACGAATGGTCACCCCTTGAATATATTACATTTAAATATACTTTGAAAAATATATTAGATATTAGATATTAAATAGTAGAATTTAATATCAAAAATAGAATAAACATAAAAAATAAATTATCTTTTTATTTTTTAAATTGAGCGTGTATTATTGAATAACTATTTTTTTGGGTAATGAACGAATAAAAATAGAGATTAATAAAAGAAAAAAGGAAAACGAGAGAGAGACTTTTTTTTAATCGCAAAAGTCAAGTTTCCTTAATGTGATGATAATAATTATTAAAACATGGTTGACTTATTATATTTATTAAATTTATCCACCAAAAGGGTATAATTGGCATATCAAAACTTGGTGGCTCCATATAAATACAGGAGTTAAATGCCCTATGTAGGACACACAACTCTTTTAATTGCAAAAGTCAAGTTTCCTTAGTTCCTCACTCTTTGGAGTACCTAAGTTTTCTTTTCTTTTTTCCAAAAAGGATTCGTGAGATTTTAGTCGATAGTCTGTCTTATTTTTAAGGTTATTAATTTCAGACTTCACTTATTAGAATTATGGCGGTTAAATGTGAATCATCGCCGATGCATGCTACCTCTAGCGGATTACTACAAGGTGATAATCCGTTGCATTATTCACTCCCTTTGGTAATTGTACAAATATGTTTGGTGCTTGTACTCACCCGAGTCCTCGCCTATCTTCTCCGCCCACTAAGACAACCGCGTGTTGTTGCTGAAATTATCGTAAGTTTTTCTTCTTTTACATTTTGTCCTCTTTCTCACAGCTTAAGCCAATATGTTTACACCCTCCTTCTTGATCTAAGATAATATTTGCTGATTAATTTATTTTATATTACACTTTTATTATTGAAGATATGAAGCTCCTCTTAACAAATTAATCATTATTGTTGCCTCCACGTTCAAAGGACTAATTTGGCGTAGAATTATTCGCACTCATGCAACTAGAGGTTTCTTATTTTTAATAAAAATAATTAAAAAGCCCACCTTCATTAAGAACGTACATATTACTCCATTTTATTATTTATTCTTTATTGTTTCTTTTCTAACGTACCTCGGGTAGGATTTAGCCTGGCTGTTTCTAACCAACTCTTTGGAATATGTAGTCTAGAAACATATTTTATATATAAAAATCATAGTATCCAAAATTAATTTACTTATTGCACATCATATATATTTATATTGACTTTGTAGCATGGACTTATAATATATAGTATAAATCAGTTCTATAATAGAGGAGATTCTTCAGATCCCTCTGAATCAATTGTGAAAAGTACATTTAATTAAAAATGAAGGGAGTAGTTAAGGTTGATAAATGAAAGAACCAATTTTTAAAACAATAAAACTTAGGTTTAACTTTTTTGATAATTTTTTAATCTTGATAAGTGTAATTTTCTTTTGCTTTGATTGCTAATATTGATCAAGTATACACGTCGATATTTCAAGGAGTCAATTTTTTTTCTTAATGATATATGGTTTCATAACTTTATCCTAAAACATCATTCCTCTTTTAGTGTCAGCAGCAGATTCAAAATTTGAAGCTATTGAATTTAAAATGAGTGATATCTTATTAGAAATATACAATTGAAATTAAATTAATATCGTATACTTGTATTTAAACCAAAACCAACATGCATGTTGATCAAGTGATCAACTCGTAGTACGTGTATTGACAATTGATTTTTTTCTTTTTTTGGTAGGGAGGTATTTTACTAGGTCCATCCGCGCTTGGACGTAACAAAAATTATCTACACGCGATATTTCCACCAAGTAGCCTCCCAGTGTTGGACACATTGGCTAATCTTGGTCTCTTATTCTTTCTTTTTCTCGTTGGGACTGAGTTAGACCCAAGATCTCTTCGTCGAACCGGAAAAAAAGCATTATGTATTGCCCTTGCTGGTATCACTCTCCCTTTTGTATTGGGAATTGGGACATCTTTTGCTCTTCGATCCACAATTGCCCAAGGGGTTAATCAAGCCCCTTTTCTAGTCTTTATGGGAGTTGCCCTTTCTATCACTGCCTTCCCTGTCTTAGCACGTATTTTAGCTGAACTTAAGCTATTAACAACTGATGTTGGTCGAATGGCTATGTCTGCGGCGGCGGTTAATGACGTGGCAGCATGGATTCTACTAGCTCTTGCTATTGCACTTTCAGGTTAGAATTAGAATCATATGCAACTTTTTTTTTTATTTTGAAGAAATATAAATATTTAAATTCTGAATTCGCATCTGTTATGTTATGTTGTAGGATCGGGGTCTCCAATTGTTTCTTTGTGGGTCCTGTTGAGTGGGTCAGGTTTTATCCTTCTTTGTATATTGATTGCACCTAGAATATTCAATTGGATGGCAAAGCAATGTCCTGAGGGAGAGCCGGTGAATGAGTTGTATGTTTGTGCAACATTGGCGATTGTTTTGGCCGCGGGATTTGCCACTGATGCTATTGGAATTCATGCTTTATTTGGGGCTTTTGTGGTTGGTGTTCTTGTACCAAAAGAAGGGCCATTTGCTGGTGCTTTAGTGGAAAAAGTGGAGGATTTGGTATCAGGGTTATTCCTACCGTTATACTTTGTGTCTAGTGGATTGAAAACAAACGTAGCTACTATTCAAGGTGCTCAATCTTGGGGTCTTCTTGTTTTAGTTATAGCTACGTCTTGTTTTGGGAAAATTGCTGGTACTGTTTGTGTATCTCTCATGTGCAAGTTATCTGTTCAAGAATCGTTAGCACTCGGTTTCTTGATGAATACTAAAGGACTAGTCGAACTCATTGTCCTTAACATTGGCAAAGATAAAGGGGTAAGCTTTTTTTTCCATTCTTTCGTTTCAATAATAACCTTCATGACATGCTTTTATAGTAACTAAACGATATGTTTTGTTTTGTAGGTATTGAATGATCAAATATTTGCCATTATGGTGTTGATGGCACTCTTCACAACATTCATGACAACACCACTAGTTATAGCAACCTACAAGCCAGCCAAAATGGCTGTAACAGAGTACAAAAACAGAACCATAATGAGGAAAGACACAAGCAAGCAACTCCGAATCTTGACATGTTTCCACGGCACAAGAAACATTCCCACACTCATAAATCTCATCGAAGCTACTCGAGGAACAGACAAAAAAGAAGGACTCCGCGTCTACGCAATGCACCTCTTGGAGCTCACCGAAAGACCCTCAGCAATTCTAATGGTACACAAGGCCCGAAAAAACGGACTCCCCTTATGGAATAAAGAGAAAGCAGGCGAATCAAACCAAGTCATTGTCGCATTTGAGACGTTTGGACAACTCAGTAAGGTGTCGATAAGACCAAACACCGCAATCTCTCCTATGTCTAGTATGCACGAAGACATAATTGCTAGCGCGGAGAGAAAAAGAGTCTCGATGATCATTGTACCATTCCACAAACATCAGAGATTGGATGGACATTTCGAAACAACTCGTGCTGATCTGAGAAACGTGAATAGAAGAGTCCTCGAACACGCACCGTGTTCAGTTGGAATCATAATTGATCGAGGGCTCGGTGGGGCATCTCATGTATCCGCTAGTGAAGTTAACTATTCGGTCCTGGTTTTATTTTTCGGGGGCCATGATGACCGCGAAGCGCTTGCCTACGGCATGCGCGTCGCAGAGCACCCTGGCATTACATTAAACGTGGTCCGTTTCATAATTGATCCAGCTGTTATTGGGGCCAGTGTCCACGTGGACATTGTTCAGAACTCCAGTCCTGTACCGGCGTCACAAGAGGACGAGATTTTTCTTTCTGATATGAAACAGAAATCAAGCGGTGACAGTTCTATTGTTTTCCAAGACAGTATTGTCAAGAATGTAAGAGAAACTACTGAAGTTATTCGCGGATTTAAAAAATGTAATTTGTTTATAGTCGGGAGGATGTCTGAGGGACAACTGGTTTCGGCATTTGATTCAAAAAGTCATCATTGTCCAGAATTGGGGCCGTTGGGGAACTTGTTGATTTCCGGTGAGATTTCAACATCGGCATCAGTGTTAGTTGTGCAGCAATATCGAAGCGAGTTACCGCAAGAATCACTAAGGTCGTTGAGGGCTGGAGATTCATCAAGGGTTGGATCATCAAGAATTGGACATTCAGCAAAAGGAGTTGATGGTGATGAAGAAGTAACTGAAATTTAATTTTTCTGTACACAGGGGTAAATAAGGTATTTATCAAATAACATTAGGTTAAAATCATGTATATAATGTTGCTTAACCTATGGATCGTTTTTAATTTTTAATTATGGTGTGTTATTGTTGTAACGCAAAGCGTATGTATCAAGTTAATTGAAGTTCTTGCCTCCTTGCATAATATTCTTATCCCATCCGTTTTAAAAAGAATTATCTTCTTTTCTGTTTAGTTTGTTTAAAAAAAATTTGACCTTTTTTCTTTTTTCGGTAACAACTTTTCACGTGACATGTTTAAGGCTATAAGATTAAAGGAAATTTTTGTACATTTGACATAACTTTTATTCAGGATCACATGATCAAAAGTCTTTTTTTATTTTCTTAAACTCCGTGCCAAGTCAAATAGATCTTCTTTGTGAAACAGAGGGAGTAATATTTTACATCGGTAGCTAGCTTGCTAGCTTTTGGGGTGTGAGTTAAGTACATATAAGACCTAATTCAACATAGTATCAGATGAAGGTCCATCTCACCCAATGTTGGGTTGTTAAAGCAAAAAGTCTCACATTGATGATTAATGAGATGAGTGAACTCTTTGTAAGGGTTTGACGATCCTCCTCCCTTTGAACTTGCTTTTTATGATGTGAGTTAGGCCTAAGACCTAATTTAACACTAACTTTGTATTTTTTTTTTTTAATAGAAAAGTATGCTTTGATCATTTTTGAGTGTGTGAATTATGATCGTTTCATCTTAAAAATCAAGATGTTAGATAGAGCATAATTTTATTATTTAGTTGTATTATCGATGGGTAAAACATTTAATATTATATTAATGATTAAGTGTACAATCATTACATTTAAAAGATTATTCTTTTATAAAAACATATTTTTATTAATTTAATTATATTATCTTATGATATGATACACTTTCCTTTTGTCTAATAAAAGTTGGAAATGTTCCTCCATTACAAGATAATCTTAATTTCCTTAAAAAGGAACATATACTTTAATGAATCAATGCAATCAGTTAGTTACATTAATTTATTTTGATTAAGTCAACTCACGTTACACAAACAACTAGTACTATCATTTTTAGCCTTTATAGGTATCAGATTCACTATTTGCTCGTTTTTAAATTATATTAAGAGATTTTTATGTCAGCATGTTAATGGGTCAGTTTAGATCAGTTATTGATTAAAATTATTAGATTAATTTAGTTGATTTTTAAGTTTTCAAATCAAATCAAAACCTGCAGTATACATTATCGATTTTGGTTTGGTTTAATTCGATTGTTGAATGCTTCTAAAAACAATGATTCTTTCATAATGAAGAGAAAAAAGTGATAACAATCCATTGAAAATGAAAAATAGTCAGAATAATTAACATTATAAAACTTTTCGTCACTAAATTTTATTGAGAATGAAGCTTCAAAATTTATAACCATTTTGGTTTAGAAGGAACTAGGAAGAGATAATGACATTTCTAGTCCTACAAAAATTGACATTGACACTCATATACATGAAATCAATAAGATAAATATTCTCGTCTTATAAATTTTTGCTTTTTTTTTTTGCTTCGAAATTGAAAGGATTTTATATATTAAAAAGTAGGTTCATCCATACAAAAAGGAACTGATCTAAACGATATAGTTCCATTCGTCGTATCTCCTTCAAGAGCTTTTAGTGTAAAGGAAGGAGATGCCTCAAAAACAAACAACTTGTTCATAGATAGATTAAAAATAAAATTAGATGAAACATATATAAGATCTTTAAAATTATTTGTAAAAATTATATATTATGTTTGGATAATAATAAAATATATGTATATTACTTTTCAGTTCAAATTTTTCTAACAAAACCAAATCCAAACCAAAACTATAGGTTTTAAAAATTGTAAAACCAAATCAAACAAAACCCAAATAAAATTAATTTATTTAATTAATTTGGATCGATTTTTATCCAAATCGCGAACACCCCTATTTATATGTGTAGAGAAAAATATAAAGCTCTCTTTAATTAATTGTTGTTAAAAACCCAAATCATTGGTTTAAATCGAGTGAAATGGATATATAGTAAGAATTAATTCATAATATATACATCGACTACATTGTGATTAATTGATCTTTAGATGTTCTAATTGTTATTTAATAACGTGTAGAAGAGTAAATTGATGGACTCAATATTATGTAAAACAAACGACCTTTTTAGTTCAATATTTGCAAATATTTGTGGTCTAATTTCAGTAACCTAGACAAATTTGTTATGTCTGCTTAATTTGGAGTTGATCAAATTTCATTTTGAACATTAAAATAGCACAATTTTAGTAATATTACTTGAATAACGTCATACAAAATCATATGTCGAAAGCAAAAGATCGGTAATGAGAACACCACTAATCCATTATTGTATTGTGGGATCCCTTGTATTATTTATAATGATGAAAAGACAACTTTTTTTTCCTTTCATTATAAATATAGCAACTTTAAGGGTGTGTTTGGTACGAAGGAAAATGTTTTCCATGGAAAATGTTTTTCTGGAAAACAAGTAGATTTTGGACTTATTTTCTCATGTTTGGTTGGTGAGTAGAAAATATTTTTCAGAAATGATTTTTTAGTGTTTTATTTATGAATGAAAAATATCTTTGATTTTTACTAGAGTAGAAAATAATTTATGAAAATTGAAAATATTTTTTAAAAATAATTTTTTTGGGGTGGGGTGGTGGGGGTGGGGGTAGTGAGGGGAGGCAGGAGGAGGGGGTAGGAGTGAAAAAATAAAAATTTGAAGTTGATAGTATTTTTAAAAAGCAAAATTAATTTTTTTGGGGGGTT
>NC_028638.1:43898391-43939435 GCF_001406875.1 Solanum pennellii
AGGAGTTTAAAATAAAAATTTGAAGTTGAAAAAATTATTAAAAAGCAAAATTAATTTTTTGGGGAGGGGGTTGGGGTTGGGGGAGGGGAGGGTGGTCAGGGATTGAGTGAAAAAATAAAATTTTGATATTGAAAATATTTTTATTTTTTTAAAATTGATGTTTTTCCAAAAAAAAATGTAATTTGAAATTGGAGGAGAGATTTGAAAAATGTTTTCCTTAATTTTTGAAGTGAAGTCATTTTCCTTAATTTTGAGGAAAATGAGTTGATTTGGAAAACATTTTCCAAAACTTTTGCCGCAGCCAAACATGAGAAAATTGGAAAACATTTTCCAGAAAATATTTTCCTTCATACCAAACACACTCTAAGTTGGCTTTAACGAGGAAAAAACAAATTTAATTATTTTTCAATGGGTGTCTAGTTTAACCACGTGACAATTTAGTCCCTTTAATTAGCACCTAATTAAGACTACGATCTGTGACCTATTGGTTGAGAATCATGCGGCCTCATATTTATTTATTAGCAGACATAAAAATACTAGATGATCTTAATATATCTTAATCTTATTGAATAAAATTATAATACACGTAGAATCGATCGAGTTACACGCTAGCTAATCCGAACAAAAAATACAACTTATTCCGTTTTAAGTTCCACTTTACTGTATACTCTTTAAATCCAAACGCCATTTGATAACAATCATTATCCCTATTTAATATGTATTTCCCAAACTATAGGGGGCATTTATAGTTGTAACATTTAACAAAGCCCAATAATAGAGATAAAGTCCACACATTATATAAGCACCAATAATATGCTTACGTCTCAAATCAATTACGTATTCCAACTTCTTTTTTTCTCTTTTTTCAACACCAAATTTGTATAAAAATAATAAATTTCCATTAAATAAGGAGTTAGACCTGCGATATATACAAATTAAGGATGCAATTAGACAGGCCATTGACAAATTCAATATTTGATCAATGAAATGTTTTATTTTAAATGTATTACATAAAAAAAAAATTGTCATTAACACGTGGCCGACAATGTGATCTATTAATTTCTAATATCTTTAACCGACTAATTTTGACATAAAAACTTCAAAATTAGAGGATAATGATGTTTAACGAATTTCCTATTAGAAAGTGATTACAAACTTTATATAAGTAAAGAATGATTAGATTCAGTAAATCTAATGATTAAGAGGTGTACAAATTTGGCTTGGAGAAAATCCAGGGTGAATTAATTTAAATTATTGACTATTGTAATTTAAAGTATATATAGTCATTCGATTATATATTTTTTTTCTTTCTTAAAATTGAAAGTAGGGGGAGAGTATATGAGTTATGGAATCGAATTTCAAGGTGAAAAGTTACGTAGACAACCAACAATCAACTGAGTTACTAAAAAATTGTTTGTCACTCGATCATTGAGCTATGCGTCATTGACAAGTATCCAAAAAACATATGCCATCAGATCATTAATTGATATTCTTTGTAAATAAGCTAGTGCAGAAAGCTAGGTTAGTTTGGGTATGGAGTCGTTTTTGTTAGGTTGCGTTTTATCCTCTAATATGGAAATTTTCAGCTCAAATTCAAATTTAATCAGATTTCAATATGGATATCGGACACTGCAAAAAAAACCAAAAAAAAATAAATACTAATTTAGGCTTGTGACTATAGTCCAACTTATTGGGCTGCATTTCATAAGAAAATGGGCTATAGATTTGATTTAGCTATGCAGTATAGATTGAGAATAACAAGAAATAATAGTGGGCTTATGTATGAAGATCAAGAAAAGATTTAACAAAAAAAATCCCAAATCATGTGACTAATGTTTTACTTCAACTTGGACTGGCTCAGCCACCAAATGGCCCTCACAAGGCCTTAGACAACATTTTTTTCCTTCTAAGGGTTTTCAAAAATAGCCTATCTATCTTCATGAGATAGTGATAAAATCTGTGTACACTTTATTCTCTAATCAAGTGAAATTTCATTGAATATGTTATTATTTATATTTTTATTATTATTATTTTCAAAGCACACCCAAAACAAAGTTAATGGGTACAAACAAATTACCGAATGAATTCTGTGTCTAACGTAACTCATATTCAAAAGCTAACTTAAAGAAATGGCAAAGTCATATCAAACAACTCAATACTGAAATGATAATTATTTCATTTTTTATAAATTGTCATTTCATAAGTTGTTGGAGCGTACTAAATTTTGAGCTAACTGAATAGATTTCTCAAATTCTTTGAGTTATCTAATTGTCCGCTATATTATCTACTTTTAAATTATTTCAACTAGCTAGTAACTTCTTAATTAAGCTAAAAAGACAGATTAATTAAGATAGATGAAAATTAATTATTACTCATTAATGCTTTTGTTTGATGAGTAGTATTCACTAATATAATACTAACAGCAAAACAGACAAGTAGAGATGAATAAGGTAAACATCCAGATATTTGAAACTTTGCATTGACATTTTAAGAAAGAGACAAAGCTTATGATTGATGCTTTTGTTTTGGCCCAATATGGATAAAGTAACTACTGATACGACTTTGATACTGATACCATGTTAAATAAACTTTGAATCTAACAAAACTTAAAAGTTAACACAAGAAAGAAGGATTATCCAAGACGAGAAACCTAACATCCCTAAAAGAGGTGACATACCTATGCAATATACAGTACTCCCTCCATCTTGTATTAGTTGTTCGTTTTTCCATCAACACACTATAAAAATAAATAAGAATAATTTAACTAATTTATCCCTTGTAAAACTTTTTGAAATATTTATACTTTTTTAAACGACATCATATTGAACTTATAACATAGAAATCTTCACATTTACATATATGATTCAAATTCTTTGTATGAGGGATGTTTATTATAAATTATCAGCTTGATCATCTGAGGATTTAACTTCACTTGTTTTTGCCTCTAAATCATCGAGATAATGTTGATATATATATGATGCATATCCCCATAATCTGTTAAGATGCAGATTAGTTAATTTTAATTTAGAGCAAGTTGGCTTAGCTGGCAGATTAGGTACAAGTTAGTTACGAGTTGGTTATTTTGTTATAAAGTTAGTTAGTTTGTTATTAAAGTTAGTTAGCTTATTTTTTCCAGCAATTTGCTTGTGATTAGAAAGATACACACTTGTATAAATTGTAATTCACAGATGAGATAATACAAGTTTTTCCATTCTCTCATTCACTCAAAGCAGTTTCAAAACTCTGTTTCTCTCTTCCATTTTCATCCTTCTCGAAGCTTCTTCAATGGAGGTCTGAAGTACTCCATAGCTTCTCCTTGTTTCAACATGGTATCAGAGCTGTAAGATTCATCTTCTGCTCATCCTTTCCGCACTCATTTTCTTCTCAATTTCGTCTTAGTTTCTAGCAGTCATGGAGCCTGCTCCTCAAATTCCAGTTCAAAACCTTGCTGCAAATCAAATTCCAGTTCAGAACCTTGCTGCGAGTACATCTAATGATGCTTTCTACATGCATCCATCTGAAAGTGCCGGATCTGCCATCACTCCACTTGTTTTTGATGGAACAGGTTATCGTTCATGGAGACGGGGAATTCTTCGAGCTCTGTCAGTAAAGAATAAGACTGGTTTCATCAATGGGAAAATTGTAAGGCCATCTCCAGATTCAGCTGATTTCGCCCAGTGGGAACGATGTGATGATATGGTTACTTCGTGGCTTCTCAATTCACTGTCAAAAGACCTTGCTGACAGTTTGCAGTATGTCAATAACGCAAAGGAACTTTGGGATGAATTAGCTGACAGGTATGATCAAGCTAATGGTGCTAAGTTGTATCAATTGCAACGGGAAATCAATGAACTCACTCAGGATAATCTCGATGTTACTGGTTACTACACCAAAATGCGAAAATTGTGGGAAGAATTTAGCACACTGGACACAAATTCTCAGTGCACATGCTTGTGTACTTGTGGTGGCAAATTGAAGATGCATAAGGCTGAGTTAGACAGACGCCTCATTCAATTCCTTATGGGATTAAATGAGGTATACACGATAATTAGGGGTAGCATATTGATGATGAACCCCTTGCCTACTATGGCTCAGGCCTTTTCTATTTTGGTACAAGAAGAAAGGCACAGAGAGGTCAAACCTCATGGCAAACTCAACTTTGATTCCACTTCCCTTCATGTGAATGCTGCTGCCAGTTCTAGCTCAAATTTCAGGACAAACTATGCCTCTTCATCCTCTAAAGGAAATGGAGGAAATAAGCCTTCTAATAGATCAAACATGTTCTGTGAGTACTGCAAAAAGAGTGGACACACGAAGGATAAGTGTTATAAACTTCATGGTTTCCCATCGGATTTTAAGTTCACAAAGGGTAAAAATTCTTCAGGAACATCAGCTGTTGCTCATGGTTCTCATGATAATTACAAAGGAAAAGGCCCTGAAGGTAGTGAAGGTAGATGTGCACCTGACATGAGGAATACAACTATAACCAAACAGCAGATTGATCAACTGGTTAGTATCCTAGAACACATTCAGACTCAGGGAGGAAACAACACTGGAAATTCATCTAGAGAAATTGCAAACAACATTGCAGATGGAGCTGTGAACTTTGCAGGTATCCTAACCTGTTTTTCCTCAATTACTGATATTGGTTGTTTGTCATGTACGTGTTCCAAGTTGTCAAACAATTCATGGATCATAGATTCCGGAGCCTCAAACCACATGACATTCGATAAAACATTACTAATCAACATCAAACCATTACCCTACCCTTTCTTAGTTACCTTACCAAATGGATATAGAGTAAAAGTGGCAGAAATTGGTGATGCATGTCTGAATCCTTCATTAACTTTGCATAAAGTTCTGTTTGTACCTAGTTTTAAGTTCAATTTGATATCAGTTCATTGTTTGGTATCTCATGATAAAAGAATGATCAGTTTCAACTCTTCTTCTTGTTTGATGCAGGGCCCTTCAATGAAGAGCCCTCTGGAGATTGGTAGAGCACATAATGGACTATATTTCTTGTGCTCAAAATGCCACATTCCTTGCCATAACAACAATTTACTAAATGTTGGATCACACTACAAAATATCATCTGTTGATTCTAGGACACATTCTGGTTCTAGTGATTCTAGTTTACTTTCTAATTCTGTAGTTCCAAACATTTTTTCATGTAATTCCTTGTTTGATACTGCTATTTTGCCTTGTAATAAAAAATCATCTACTAGCATGAATTCAATTCTTGATAATCCTTTCATATCATGCATGTCTCATGGAAATAGTATTGATCACTTATGGCATAACAGACTAGGCCATGTGCCCTTTATCAAAATGAAAGGAATCTCCTCTATTCCTATATCCTTCTCACCAAAACAACCTTTTGAATGCACTGTTTGTCCCATGGCCAGACAAACAAGATCACCATTTCCAATAAAAACTGCTACTTCCAGCCAAAAATGTTTTGAACTTCTTCATCTAGATTTGTGGGGACCCTATCATGTACCTACTCATAATGGCTACAAATACTTCTTGACAATTGTTGATGATTTTAGTAGGTCTACATGGACTCAACTTCTTACTTGCAAAAGCAACACCCTCCAAACCATAAAGTCTTTTGTGTCTCTTGTGGAAAACCAATTCACAATCACTATCAAGTCCATTAGAACTGATAATGGGTCAGAATTCATCAATCATGAGACAAATATCTACCTCCAAGAAAAAGGAATAATACACCAAAGATCATGCCCATACACACCACAACAAAATGGTGTAGTTGAGAGAAAACACAAACATCTTCTTGAAGTTGCTAGAGCACTATTGTACCAATCAAAACTACCTGCTAGGTACTGGGGAGAGTGCATCCTTACAGCAACCTACTTGATAAACAGACTGCCCAACTCTTTCCTTCATAACAAGACTCCTTTTCAAGTGTTGTATAACAAACAACCTACCTACTCCCACCTTAAAGCCTTTGGCTGTCTATGTTTTCCTACTCTCAACAGTCACAAAGACAAGTTTGAACCAAGAACTACACCCCACATATTTGTAGGATATCCTTATAACACAAAGGGATACAAGGTTCTAGACTTAAGCAATAAGAGAATACATGTTTCCAGAGATGTGTCATTTTATGAAAATGTTTTTCCTTTTACTCTTTCTGAAGTTGATTCTAGTTTTTCTACAATACTGGAAAAGCTGAGTATAAATCAGACTACATTGCACTCCACTAACATTACTCCTAACAAAGTTCATATGATGGATGATGACACCACTATTACTGCCACTAATACTGATCAGCCTTCAACACCAAAAAATAATATCTCACCATCTTTGAATGAACCAGATATAGTGAATCATTCACCAACAATAACTACTCACCAACATCAAAACCTTAGGAGGTCCAAGAGGTCACACACCATTCCTACATACCTACAAGATTACAACTATTCTTTACCCTTATTACAATCCCAAAATTCAAATTCAAATCCTTCATCTTATTATGGCTACAATACCAATTACGTGTCTCTCACCAGTTTTAACCATGACAGTCAACAACTTGTTAACAATATTTCCCATGACAATGAACCATGTTCATATGAGGAGGCAGTGATAGACCCTGCTTGGCAAGCAGCAATGACATCTGAGTTTGAAGCATTATACTCTAACAATACTTGGGAGATTGTTAAGCTGCCTGCAGGGAAGAAAACAATAGGTTGTAAGTGGGTGTACAAGATCAAACACAAAGCTGATGGGACAGTGGAAAGATACAAAGCCAGACTTGTTGTGAAGGGATACACTCAGCAGGCTGGGATAGATTACAATGAAACCTTTTCTCCAGTAGTAAAGATGACTACTGTCAGGGCATTAATAAGTATAGCTGTGAAGAAGAACTGGAACATGTACCAACTGGATGTTAACAATGCATTTTTGCATGGAGATTTGTGTGAGGAAGTTTACATGGACATACCTCAAGGACTCTTAGTGGAAAACACAGGTTTGTGTTGTAAACTCAAAAAGTCATTGTATGGGTTGAAACAGGCAAGTAGACAATGGTATGACAAATTAGCTCAAATGCTTTTCTCAAGAGGTTATTCTCACTCAGACAGTGATTATTCTTTGTTTTATAGAAAGGCTGGTGTTTCTCTAGTGTTTGTTGCTGTCTATGTTGATGACATAATACTGACAGGAACTGATGTTAATGAGATCAGATCTTTGAAAAGTTTCCTTCATGATCAATTCAAAATAAAGGACTTGGGAAAACTTCATTATTTTCTGGGACTTGAAATACTTTATAAGGATACTGGAGTCCTGATCTCACAGAGAAAGTTTACTACAGATTTGCTGAAAGAATTTGACTGCACATCATGCAAACCAGCCATGTCGCCTCTTGAACCTACAGTGAAGCTCAAAGCAAATGAAGGAGCTTTACTAAAAGATCCCACATTCTACAGAAAATTGGTGGGAAAGTTAAACTTCTTGACTAATACCAGGTTGGACATAACTTTCAGTGTTCAACACCTTAGTCAGTTTCTTCAATCTCCTAGAGAACCACATCTTAAAGCTGCTTACCATGTCCTGAGGTATCTCATGAATGATCCTTGTTTGGGAGTATTCTTGTCAAATAGCACTGACTGCACTGTCACTGCCTATTGCGACTCAGATTGGGCTGCATGTCCTGATTCTAGAAGATCAGTGAGTGGTTATATTGTGTTAATGGGAGACAGTCCCATTTGTTGGAAATCCAAAAAGCAAGCAACAATCTCCTTGTCCTCAGCAGAAGCAGAGTACAGAGCCATTAGAAAAGTGGTGGGAGAATTGGTCTGGCTGGAAAGGTTGCTAACTGAGTTGCATTCACCATGTAATTTACCTATTCCTGTGTTTTGTGATAGCCAAGCAGCTGTTCATATTGCAAAGAATCCTGTGTTTCATGAAAGAACGAAACACATAGAGGTTGATTGCCATTTTGTCAGAGAAAAGCTACAGAAAGGACTTATTATACTTCATCATATTCCAACTGATAAACAATTAGCTGATGTTTTAACCAAACCTCTGCCAAGCTCTAAACATTCCATCCTACTGCACAAGTTAGCTGTGAGCTACTCACCTCCAACTTGAGGGGGGCTGTTAAGATGCAGATTAGTTAATTTTAATTTAGAGCAAGTTGGCTTAGCTGGCAGATTAGGTACAAGTTAGTTACGAGTTGGTTATTTTGTTATAAAGTTAGTTAGTTTGTTATTAAAGTTAGTTAGCTTATTTTTTCCAGCAATTTGCTTGTGATTAGAAAGATACACACTTGTATAAATTGTAATTCACAGATGAGATAATACAAGTTTTTCCATTCTCTCATTCACTCAAAGCAGTTTCAAAACTCTGTTTCTCTCTTCCATTTTCATCCTTCTCGAAGCTTCTTCAATGGAGGTCTGAAGTACTCCATAGCTTCTCCTTGTTTCAACATAATCCCAATAACAATGAAAACACCTTCAATCCATTCATTCTATCTTTCAAGAACAACATCGCAAAAATTGGCACAATTGAAGATCCCAAATTGATTATCACATTTGAGAATAAAGCAGAAGCCTTGTAAACCAATCCAACTGATCCAACAGCGTATAACTGCCAAGAAATGGCAGTACAAATCAAGTTTATAAAATAGGACGATTTCCCTCTTCTGTATTCTCCTATTTCCTTCTCCAAATCATTCCAATTACCGCTCGCGAAAAGCCCAATTAACGAAGCAATCGTCACGAAAAAACCTATGAAAAACGACATTTTCGTGACTTCTTTTAACGTGCTACTTTTGAATACCTTTTGGAATGCGAGTTCTGTTAATGAGAACTGCAATGCGTAACCTAAAGACCCGAATGTAGTAACTGCAAATCCGATCAGCAGAGATTTCTGAGATATTTCTCCGCTATCACCAGTCTCATTCTGGAATATAACAGCAGAGGATGAAAAGGAGAGAACCACAACGGAGTTGAGTATAATTGCAGTGACTTTATGTCCGTTGAGGAAGAAAGAGGTGATCGCGTTGAACGCCAATTGAGTACCGGAAATTAGGGAATAAGTGGAGGCAGGAAGGTACTGTACTCCAACTGTAAATGACATAGAGTTTACTACTTGAAATAAACCAAGGAAGATGTAAACGGAAGCGCCAACAAATACACTAGCGTTAACAGGTTGTTCATTTTGATTTTTGGTTTCAGAATAGAAAATAAAAGGCAGAAGAATTGGGAATCCAGCAGTTTGTGCTAATGTAGCAATCCATCTGATTTTGCCTCCTTGTTCATAATATACTCTGCCCAACAGAGTCCCAGCTGCTTGACCACCAATAGTAAAAAATGTGAAGATAAATATTTGTAGCCATAGTATAAATTTACTTGATTGAAAGCTGCTGTTTTTCGCATTTTCAGATGACTCTGTCTCCTCTGCTTCTTCATCTGTCAAATGAAACAGGGCAACATAAAAACAGAGAGAATCAAAATCAAAATTGACTTCTAATTCAGTGAATTTGAGCGGGTTTAGCTCGATCCATTTCAACCAAATCCGTTTCAATACTGTGGTTTGATATCGGTATCCTTATAAACTCTAGATTTATGAAAATCGATGCATCGGTGAAGCCAAAAATTCAACGTAATAGATTAAAAATCAAAATAAATATTTTTTTGCCTGTTTACATAGTGTAATTTTTCAGCAGAGATTTAATTGATTTTGACTCAATTGAGATGACGATGAAGAAGAAGAGTAACTGACAAGTTAGATGATGCAGCAAGTTTTCATGAGCTCCTTCTTCCATGCTAACAAAGTTTGCATAAACCGTTTTTTCTTCTTTTATTGTATGATCAATGAACTATGGACACCCCCAACCACATTTTATAATTCATTCCTTTAATTTTAATTTTATAATGCTAAATTAAAATTATATCAAATACGTCTAAATTATGTGATCTTAAATATAATAGATTTAAAAATTGGAGAAGGAGAGGAAGTATGATTTATGGGTAGATTAACGTTTCTTTTTCTACGTTTGGCTTCCCTAACATATTCTATTGTTTTTAATTGCATGTTACGTCGATCGTGAATAAGATCTGTCCATTTTTATTAAAAAATAATAATTACACCCAATATGCTTCTGTTCATATAATAATTTAATTTAAATGATCTCCTTTAATAAGTCAACATTTGGCCATGTGAATTAGATTTTAAAAATTTTCGTTAAAAATATATTTTACAAGATTTGATCAGATCTCTTCGAACATTTTTAAATTTTAAAAAATAATTGCACTCATAAAAGTTTAAATTTTACTATGTAAAAATATTTTCGGTTACCGCTTCAAAAACTTAAATTTCAAACTTCAAAATGTATAACTAAATTGAAGCAGATTTACTAAACCTTTAACCAAAATCGCCACTTAATTGTCATATAGGATATCAAGTAGGACACGAGAATTTACTTGTTTATATTATATAAATTTAAGTGATTATTTATTTATGTTCAAATTAAAGGATATGCCTATATATTATGCCTAAATATATTTTATCAATATTTTGTAATAGGGTATATAAAATTGAATGGTGGACGATAAATCAACCACAAAATTAACTTGTTCGCTTATTGAAATTGGAATCTCGAATAAACGGTTGATGAATGGATTTTATAATTAACGGCTTATTGGTGTGTGGGGTAGATTATTCAATATCCCTTTCTGATAAATCATTAACTCATTAAGAGTTACCATAGTTATATTTTTGATTTAGGTATATTAGCATCATTTAATATTTTTTCATAATATATAATTATTTATTATTAGACCTAAAACATATTTACTTTTATGTTATGAACTACTTACATTACTATAATATATAATTATTTATTGTTATTCCTAAAACCTATTTACTTTTATGTCAATTAACTATTATATTACTATTATCTATATTTTTTTTTAACTAGACGACTTTATAATATAACTACATTTAAAATAGGGAAAAAAACATTTGTTTAAGGAGTGTTAATGTAAGAAAAGGAAAAAAAATAGATGTTAGTTGATATATCGTCTGATAAGTATTAATTTGTTGTAAAATCAAAGAATATCTTATTAATTGCTAGCGGATTAATAAATTGAAAAATCCATATCTATTAAACCAAATTATTAAGCAAAATTAATCATTTGGTGAACAATCCTATTTGGTAGTATTTACCTAACTTCTGACTTTTGAGTGCTAAATTCTAATTTTAAAAAAATAAAATATAATAATTTCTACTGAATATACAGTGTTAGGAAATCAATAATCTAATTTTTGGAAATTCAAGAGTATTGAGCATATTTGACAGAATAGATTCTTTTTAGACTTTAATATAAACACTAAATATTAAATATTTAAAAAATAAATAAAGGTCACATCTCATAAAGATTAAAGGACCCCTCCATTTTTATTGGTGTGGGTCTCTGTGTACATTTTTGTAGGTATTATCAATTATGTAACACACCTAATTGTAAGTGGAGGCAGGGGCCGGTAATTGAATATTTAAACTACACTCAACGACTAATGACTTTTTATTTTAATGATATTTACATGAAGTTAAATAATAATACAAAATAAAAAATAAAAACAGTATGAAATTTCATAAATAGCTAAGAGATGAATCCTAATAATCTTCCTTAGTTACATTTTGTCTAATTATGATCCACAGTTATAGTTTCATTTCGCTGTCTTCATTTTTCGTTTGCATATTTAATTGTTTTTTTTTAATATATAATAAATTATACAAATTAAATTTATACAAGTTACATATTATATACAATTGTTTGTATTGAATACAAACTATGAGTATAGACAAATAAGTAATTGTATACGAGTGTTGAAATTATATAATTGATTCGTATAAAGTATTGTGGGTGATACTAAAAAGAAAAAATATTACTAAAAAATTAAAAAAAAACGTTTATATAAACACAAATAAGTATAGATATGTACGATATAATAACAAAATAATTAGATATACAAATACAAAAATATATATATAAATAGAATCTATATAAATGTTCTTTAATTAAACTGTGACCACAACTCATAATTATATAAAACTATAATTGTATTAAATAATATATCAATAATATTTATCAATTCACCTAACTTTTCCTAAAATGAATTAGTTCAACTAATATCAACGGAGAAAAGGACAGTACAATAGGGGGTCCCAAAGGACGAAATAATTGAATCTTTGAGAAGATCCTAAAGCTTCTTTTTTGTTTTTTTTTTATTAAAAAAAGATTCAAATGTCAATTTGGACAACGAAATAATTGAATCATCGAAAAGATTCTAAAGTTCCTTTCTTGCTTTTTTGGTTGAAGAAATTTTTTTTAGCGCCTTATTAAATAAATTATAACTCATAAATACGATATAAATATATCTTAAAATAACACATTAATGAATCGTATGTATGCATTTTTCTTTTTAAATAAATGTTTATAGTTATCAGCTTTCAAATATGTAGTATTTTACTTATTTTTACTAATCAACAAGAGTAGTAACTAGTCATCTTTTAATAGACAAGCAATCTTTTCATATTAATCTTTTTTGGAAAAAAATAAACAAATTTTTTTTATAAAATATAAATTTATAAATAAACTTTTTTATTTATTTATTTTTTAGGTAAAATTACTATTTAAAATTCTAAATTATATTTCTTAGAAAATTTAAAATTAAAATTTAGAATGATTATCATGAATTAAATGCACGCTCAAATTAAACAATGTTTAACGGCTAGCTTTATTTATTTATTTTTTGGTTTTCTATCTTGTGTTCGGAGCTCATGCTCCGATTAAATTCGAATCATGCTCTTCAGGGTCAATGGGAGTGGCGCCCCAATAGAAACGCAATCTTATTTGATTACAAGTTAGTGCTATTTTTGTTAGTGGGGTGAAAGTTTGTCGTGTTGGTTGGTTGTGCGTGAGTTTTGTTTTATAAAGGATAAGGGCATGCCATCTTGACAAATGACATGTAACGTATAAAAAGTTGATCCCTCGACCTTACTAAGTGACGGATCAAAGATTTTAAAATTGTGAGTGCTTTAAATCCAAGATGCCATAGTGGGCATTAAACCCGACACAACAGATGCTACGACTTTGACTATCCATAAATGATCATGGCATCAATCAATTACTTGTTGCTTAGAATCTAAGTGTCCATTTATTTAAATTTATACCATTCGTTCAAATTTCTATATAAATATATATAGTTTGATACGAGATTAATGGGCGCTCGCGCACCCAGAATAATCAATATGAAATCGAACTTATTTGACCACCGAATATGAAAAATTTGGAAACCAGACGCACTCTTTATATGGAAGAACAGAAGATACCTAAATACATAGCCAGAAGCAAATCCAATACATAAACAGCAGTTCAATTTACACAGAAATCATAAAATTTTACAGATTAAACAATAAGCTATAAATTTGCATATTTAACTTCTCAATCTAAATAAGGAAGCTAAATCATTCAGATATATAAGTTTCTTGAATGAAAGGTTTGTTAAAAATCATCATCCTGATTATCTGAGGCTTTAATTTCACTATTTTTTGCCTCTAAATCATCGAGATAATGTTGATATATATATGATGCATATCCCCATAATCCCAATAGCAATGAAAACACCTTCAATCCATTCATTCTATCCTTCAAGAACGCCATTGCAAAAATTGGCACAATTGAAGTTCCCAGATTGATAATCACATTTGAAAACAACGAAGACGCCTTAAAAACCAATCCAAATGATCCAAGAGCGTATAATTGCCAAGCAACAGCAGAACAAACCAAGTTTATAACATATGACGATTTCCCTGTTCTGTATTCTCCCATTTCCTTCCCCAAATCCTTCCAATTACCGCTCGCGAAAAGCCCAGTTAACGAAGCTATCGTCACGAAAAAACCTATGAAAAACGACATTTTCATGACTTCTTTTAACGTGTTACTTTTAAATACCTTTTGGAATGCGAGTTCTGTTAATGAGAACTGTAAAGCGTAACCTAGAGATCCGAATGTTGTAGCTGCAAACCCGATCAGCAGAGATTTCTGAGATATTTCTCCGCTATCACCAGTCTCATTCTGGAATATAACAGCAGAGGATGAAAAGGAGAGAAGCACGACGGAGTTGAGTATAATTGCAGTGATTTTTTGTCCGTTGAGGAGGAAGGAGGTGATGGCGTTGAACGCCAATTGAGAACCGGAGATTAGGGAATAAGTAGAGGCAGGAAGGTACTGTACTCCAACTGTAAATGACATAGAGTTTACTACTTGAAATAAACCAAGGAAGATGTAAACGGAAGCGCGAACAAATATAGAAGGGTGGTGAGTGGTTAGTTCATCTTCATTGTGATTTTTGGGTGAAGGATAGCAAATGAAAGGCAGGAGAATTGAGAATCCAGCAGTTTGTGCCAATGTAGCAATCCATCTGGTTTGGCCACCTTGTTCATAGTATACTCTGCCCAACAGATTGCCAGCTGCTTGACCACCAAGAGTAAAAAAAGTGAAGATGAATATTTGAAGCCATAGTATGAATTTACTTGATTGAAGTCTGCTGGTTTTTGCATTTTCAGAGGACTCTGTTCCCTCTGCTTCTTCAACTGTCAAATGAAACAGGACAACATAAAAACAGAGAGATCAAAGTCTCGCTATCTTAATAACTCAGTTGATTAACTAAATTTCCACGTAATATTATTTTTTCTTCTATCCATAAATTGAATGCTTTAAAATAAACAAAAAGAATAGAACTATATACTCTAAAGGTCAAATATATTACATCGGCATTTGGTGGAACCAAGAGTTCTAAATTCATTTTTTTTAATAATAAAAAACGATGCTCTGTTAGATAGAGAGTGCAAAATAATAATAATAATTTAATTCTGGATAAGACACGGAATCAAGAGCATATTTGAATGAATAAAAGATAAAACAAAATTTATTCAGAAGTTCTTATCCAATAATAATTCAGAAATTGGGATAGAATTAGAGCAGGCACAGAGCTAGCAAAAGTCAAAGGGTTCATCGGGTTATATTTCATAAGGGAGATTAGGGATCGATTCCCTCTGTCAATTCATGATAACTCTAGCTCTTTCAGTTTGTTTCATAGCCTTTGTTTAGTACGATTTATATTTGCTATGTGATTTGCTAGCTATTACATAGAAACGGATTTTGCAGAAGAATTACAACATAGACTTTTCAGCTACTCCAGGATAGGATTTTTCTTTGAATTAAAGTTTGAAAACGGTGACGAGTAAGAAGAAGAAGAAAAATGGTACATTAACATGAACAATAGTAACCAAAATCAGTGAAAGTTCCGTTTAACACTGAAAGTGGCAAAATCAGAGTTCAAGCAAGGAGATTCAAAAACATACAAAACTGCTCATAAATTATTTTGCTTCCGAACACAGATGACAATAAATTGAGATGATGAAGAAGAAGAGAAAACTAACCAGTGAGATTCAGCAGTTTTTCATGTGCTCCTTCCATGTTAACACGCGCCTTAAAATTTGGAAAACCGTTTTCTTCTCTTATTGATCTATATTAACTTATAGAAGCACAAAGTATTATTCCGTTAGTCTTTATTATAATATATTTATGTAAGTTTCCTAAGGTTGACAATTGAGTGGGTTGAGTCAAATCTGAGTTATAATGGGTCAAGATAATAAACAAGTAAATATAATAAATTAATTAAAATTTGCTTATGTAATAAACATTTTTGTATCTAATAATATTCTTTTTTAATGATTATATACAATATATTAAGTAAATTATATTTTGATTTAATTTCTTATAAATCAGTTTGAGTTACGTATTAACTCAATTTAATATGTTAAGATGAGGTGAGCTAATAAATGAGTGGATATTCGAACGAATTAAATGAGTTGAATTTGGATGTGGATTGTCACCACTAATTCTCAACAAGATTTGGAGAAACTACCTAATGAAGCAAACAATCCAAACCATATTTACTAAATTCTCCCTATAATCTTAAATAATTATATTTATATCACTAATTAATAATTTCAAATAAGATTTTAAGTTAGATATACTTAGATACATGTTTTTTGCTGTCAGATATATTGAAATAGGGAGAGAGGCGAGTGAAAACAAAAAGAAGATAAGCGAAATTTGACTATTATTTCAGATACATGTGAATTACACTAAATACATATATATTTGAGATATTACATACATAAGAGACTGACAGAGAGAGGCGAGTGAAAACAAGAAGAAGATAAGTGAAATTTAACTATTATTTCAGATACATGTGAATTACACTAAATACATATATATTTGAGATATTACATACATAAGAGAGTGACAAATAAGATGAAAAGGAGAAGAACGAGAATTATCTATATATAGATGTATCTAGACAAAACAACAATTTATTAAAATCATAATATTATAAACTAACATATATCTAAATAATCAATAACTAAACTAATAGAATTTTCCGTAAGTTATATAGCAAGAGTTTGTGAAAATATCTATCTACTAGTATGACTCCGATATTTGCGGTTAATTTCACATATTACCTTTTAATTTTCATTTCTTCCCAAATATTGGGAATATTTATATGCTAGTATAGAATTTATTTTTATTTTTATTGGTCTAGAAAGCATATAGTAAGAATGGATTTAATGGAAGACAGAAACAAGTTGGGCAACAATAGCAGGTGGGGTACCAAAAAAATGATATTTCAACTACAACCAAATGAGGTAATATGAATGTTGAGAAAAGGACAAATAAATTCATTAAATAAATATCAAATAATTGGAGGGAGAAAATACAATAGCCCTCAATATACATACCATTTTGACTTTATTTAACACCAAAATATATAAAATTATTTCCTTTAAATAATACGTATATAGTATATGAATATTAATGGTTTTTTTTTGTAAATTGACATTAAAATACTTTTTTTTTTAAAAAATATTGATCAAGTACGATATATTTGTCGAATATTGAAAAATACTTCTCGAAAAATTTGTTAAAGAGAACTGTTTTTTTTTCTTTTTCAAAAGGTACTTTAGATTAACGATACTTTTTGATAACATTATTTCTCACAAAAATTAATTTATAAAATATTATATAATTAAGTTCAGCAATATGTTCTCTTTTAGGTCTTTATATTTTCTCCGCCTTACACAAACTTAAAAGAGTACTTGAGGTGAATTCTATATTAAAATATGTGTTTGTTTATGATATTTGAATAAATTTCAATTTTAATTTAAAGTTTTAATTTAAATTTCCAACTTCAATTGTACTAATTTTATGAAAAGAATCATTTGACTTTAAAAAATATCTCATTCATTTTTTTAGTCCTTTCAGACCCAACTCAAAAAAAAAAAAACAATTCCTCAGTCATAAAATGAATTTGGGTTGGATCATAATAAAGGAGGAATTAAGTTCTTTTTACTTATATCGGAACGAAAAAATATAAAAAAATAATGAAATAATTAACCAGCCAGAAGTTTGCCCTTTTCTTTTTTTAATCTTATATATATATATATATATATATATATATATAAACTATACAATTTGAGTTTATACAAATAACATATTATATACGATTCATTGTATTTGTATTGTATACAAACCTTTACTGTAGACAAATAAGTAATTATACATGAGTGTTGAAATTATACCACTGGTTCGTACAGAATATTGTGGGTGACAATATATTGAGAAAATACACAACAAAAAATTAAAAAATATTTATAGATGCAAATATGTAGAGATATACATATATACTAACATAATTGTTAATACGTATACAAATATAAAAATATATATAAATTAATATATACAAACACCTAAGATTCTTTATATAAAAATATCATTATATTATAGCTAAAAATTTTAATTATATAAAACTATATAACTATATTAAACTGTATACTAATATTATATGTCAATTTACATAATTTTTCTAAAATTAATTATTTCAACAAATAAATGAACAAAAGAACAAAAGGACAGCACACCGTGGGGTCCGAAAGGACGAAATAATTGAATCTTTGAAAAGATCCTAAAGTTTCTTTTTTGTTTTTTTGTTCAAAATTGGACATAGGTGAATCATGAATTGATATTTAATTTGAATACGTAATTTGGATCTTTTATGGTTTTTTTTTAATTAAGACTCCAAGTTGTGTAATTTATTCAGATTTAAGAAAATTTAGAGTCTTATATAATTCATAAATAAAATAGTAGAATGTTCTATTACGATGCATTTATAAATCTCGTTTTTGCATATTTTTTCTATAAATAAATGCTTACAGTTACGAGCTTTCAAATATATATAAATGGGCAACTTTCACATATAGCAAACAAAAAATTCATATTCGTATGCTATAGCAAACTTTACATAATTGCGCTCCATAGCAAACATAAAACTGTATAATTCGATATACATATACAATTGTATAATTCGCTGGCCTAAATTGTATAATTCGCTGGCCTATTTCGCTGCAATTGTATAATTTGCTTTGCATACAGTTGAATCGAATTAAAATGTATGTATAATGCATAATTATAAGTGTATAGCAAGAAGATATATGTTTTTCTCGCTTTATACAAAACAGAAACAGAATTATACACTTCTGTGTATAAAGCGAGAGAGGCGAGCGAGAATGGAGGATGGCGAGCGAGATTTTTGGGAGAGAGACGCTGGCAAATTTTAGCTAATGTTTGCTATGGAGCACAATTAAATCAAACCCTAGCTATTCCATTTCATTTAGGTTATTAGTTTGCTATTATATACAATTTTTCCTATATAAATTAATAAAATTCACAATCAATAATAATAGTAATTAGTTATATTTTGATTGAATATTTTCACATGAGTACAAACAATCTCTTCGGGTCAATCTTAAGTTTTCTTTTTGAAAAAAAAATCAAAACAATATATATATGTATAGGAATTTTAGGTCAAGTTTTATATTTCTTTTTTTTTTTAAATCACTATTTAAAATTCTGTTTTTATTAAAAGAAAATATGAAACTTAAATTGAAAATTATGACTTAACGTGACCAAACATAAACATTGATTTGTGGTTGTGAGTTGTTTTTATAGTAAAAGGATAAGGGTTTGCCATCTTCAGTCTTGACAAATGACAAGTAACGGGGTGGGTCAGGGTGTATAAATTTTTATTTTCTTTTAAGATATTGTTATACGTAAAATTTATTTTTATAATTATTTTAAATTTAAATATCGTGTGTTTTTATTTGATTTGTCATTTTGCCATATTATATGAGTTTATACTACACATAAGTGTCTAATGAAAAAATTAAGGTGTGTAAGTGAATTATATTGACAATTTTAATTTTAAAGGGCCACAAACAATCTATGCCTTTTTTTTATATATATATATGTAAATTATATAATTTGGTTTCGTACTAGTAAAGTATTATATTCAAATAGATAAATAAATAATTGTATATGAGTGCTGAAAGTATACAATTGGTTCGAACAAAATATTATGGTGATAATATAACGGAAAATAAATATAAAACTAAAAAATAAAAATTTATTTATATAGATGGAAATACGTATAGATATACATGGTAATTAATATACTAACAAAATTATTAATATGTATACAAATATAAGAATACATTAAAATTAATATATCCTGATAGAATTTATATAAACGCCTGAAATTCTTGATAACAAATTTTATTAAATTATAGCTACAATTCATAATTACATAAAATTATAACTATATATTATATAATAAACTACAAATATTATTTGCTAATTTTACGTGCTTTTTTCTAAAATTAATTAGTTCAACAAATATATGAAAATGAGGGTCCTAAAGGACGAAATAATTGAATCTTTGGAAGATTCTTTTTTGTCGTCTGGATAAAAAGATTCTATGGTCAATTTGGACTGGATCATGATTTTAAATTTTAATTTGCATATGTAATTGGGATCTTTTATGGGTTTTTAATATAAAAATTTTAAAGTTGCAAAAATTCTTTAATTTATCTAAAAAATTTATAGGTCTTATCAAATGAATAATTATAATTCAAAAATAAGATATTAAAATATCTTAAAACGATGCATTGATAAATCATATGCATGCATGTTCCTTTTATAAATAAATGTTTACAATTATAAACTTTCAAATATGTATAATTTTACTAAAATCATCAAGACTGGTAATTGTTTATTTTTTGCTAAAATATTTTAAATATAGTACAAACAATCTCTTCATATTAAAATAAACTATTTAAAATTTTAAATTATATTTTTTTAGAAAATATGAAATTTAAATTTAGAATGATTATCACGAATTAAATGCACACTCAAATATTAATTTAAAATTAGGGGAACTTTCGCAAATAGTCACTATATATAATAAGCTTAATTATGCTCCATAGCTATAATTTACATATTTACGGATTGTAGCTACAATTTAAGCTGTCTCTTTCATATAATTCGTGAATTCGCAGGATTATATAATCTGCGGTACATTTGTATAATTCAGTTATTTTTGTATAAACTCGAAATAACGAATTTATACAATAACAAACATCAGAAATATAAGCAGTTATACACATTATATTATATAAATTTTAAATTATACAAAAGTTATACAAATTATATTACAAATTTTGAGTTATACAAATATATAAATTATACAAAATTAAAAAGCTGAAAAACATAATTGTAACTAAAAGTAGATCATAATTAATAAAATAAAAACAAACTATAACTATATTAAATAATAAGCGTAATTTTCCCTTTTAAAATATTTATGCCGTGACCAAACGCAAACATTGATTTGTTGTGCGTGAGTTAAGTTTTTATAAACGATAAGGGGCCATGCCATCTTCACAAATAACAACTAACGTATAAAAAGTCGTCCCTCAGCCCACACTTCTTGACTTCTTTTCATTCAGCTGGGACACTGAGGGTGAGGCCTAGCTGACGGGGTGTATGTGCATTCGTAAATTTTGAAAAAGATTATATATACATAATTATTTTGAAAAATTAATAGTGCATTCATAAAAAATATAAAATTGCCGTTGTATTGTTTGTACAAACTAGAGTATCTACACTCAAACTTGAATTTGAATCCGTTAGAGCTCATATTAAGGTAATATTGGTGCACCCGTTTATTGAAGAACAAAAGATACATAGCCAAAGGCAAATCCATTATATTAAGACGATTGGATAACAAGCTATAACTTTACATATTGAACTTATCCATCTGAATTACAAAGTTTCTTGCTAAAAATCATCATCCTGATTATCTGAGGCTTTAATTTCACTATTTTTTGCCTCTACATCATCTAGATAATGTTGATATATATATGATGCATATCCCCATAATCCCAATAGCAATGAAAACACCTTCAACCCTGTAATTCTATCTTTCAAGAGCACCATTGCAAATATTGGCACAATTGAACCTCCAAAATTGATGATCACATTAGAGAACAACGAAGATGCCTTTGAAACCAATCCAACTGATCCAACAGCGTATAACTGCCAAGAAATGGCAGTACAAATCAAGTTCATAAAATATGACGATTTCCCTCTTCTGTATTCTCCTATTTCCTTCTCCAAATCATTCCAATTACCGCTCGCGAAAAGCCCAATTAACGAAGCAATCGTCACGAAAAAACCTATGAAAAACGACATTTTCATTACTTCTTTTAACGTGTTACTTTTGAATACCTTTTGGAATACGAGTTCTGTTAATGAGAACTGCAATGCGTAACCTAAAGACCCGAATGTAGTAACTGCAAATCCGATCAGCAGAGATTTCTGAGATATTTCTCCGCTATCACCAGTCTCATTCTGGAAAATAACAACAGAGGATGAGAAGGAGAGAAGCACGACGGAGTTGAGTATAATTGCAGTGATTTTATGTCCGTTGAGGAAGAAAGAGGTTATGGCGTTGAACGCCAACTGAGTACCGGAGATTAGGGAATAAGTAGAGGCAGGAAGGTACTGTACTCCAACTGTAAATGACATAGAGTTTACTACTTGAAATAAACCAAGGAAGATGTAAACGGAAGCGCGAACAAATACACTAGCGTTCACAGGTGGTTCATTTTGATTTTTGGTTTCAGAATAGAAAATAAAAGGCAGAAGAATTGGGAATCCAGCAGTTTGTGCTAATGTAGCAATCCATCTGCTTTTGCCTCCTTGTTCATAGTATACTCTACCCAACAGAGTGCCAACTGCTTGGCCACCAAGAACAAAGAAAGTGAAGATAAATATCTGAAGCCATAGCATAGATTTACTTGACTGAAATTTGCTGTTATCTGCATTTTCAGATGACTCTGTTCTCTCTGCTTCTTCAACTGTCAATTGAAACAGAGAGGTTTCAATCAAAACTGACTTCAAATTCTTGTTAATAAGCAATTATATCGGAATCCCAGTAACTCAGTAACTAAATTTATCCATTTCAAAATCTCCATGTATTATTAAACTTCTAGTACTGTTTAGCTCACTTATGAATATTAAATTCATTTTTACTAAAAAAAAAATTAAAAATGTTCTCTATTCGATAAAAGAGTGCAAAAAAAAAAATAGTAAATTAAAATATTTAAATGTATAAATAAAATATTTGAACTGTTCATAAAGATAAGAAAATCTATTTCTTATCCAGTTAATACTTAGAGAAATCTGATTAGATTTAGAACAATAGAGCTAGCGAGAGCCAAGGGGTTTATCATGTGTTATTTCAGAACGGAACTTGCTTAGGAGATTCGAAAACACACAATAATTCTCATAATTTTTTTTTTTTTATCTATATAATATAATTTTTCAACAAAATCCGGCTCCGGCTCCGCCTCTATACAAAGATAACAATAAATTGAAATGAGAAAGAAGAGAAAACTAACAAGTGAGATGCAGTAGCTTTTCATGTGCTCCTTCCATGCTTACACGCGCCTTAAATTTAGATAACCGTTTTCTTCTCTTATTGATCTATATATGTTAGGCACAGTCTGCACAGAATATATATATAATATAATTTATAAGTACAACAATATTTTCTTTTCTACATTTTGCTCCCCAAATTTATTCTATTGCCTTTATTTGCATCATTGATTGCATGATGATTCGTGGATATTCTTAATAAGTTAAAAGGTGGAGTTAGGTGGGTATTCATGAGTTCGGATAAATTTAGTAGTTTTTTTGTATACTAGATATTTATATTATGAATTTTTAAAAAATTACAGTATATTAACTTGTGAACCTCAAAAACAAATTGATTTAGAATTCAAATTTTTGATCTTGGCTCCACCTCTATTAATAGAGTAACAATTCAACGGGTTGAGTCAAATTTAAGACGGGTTGTAACTTATAATGGGTTAAAATAACTAACTAGAAAAGGAAATTACAATTACTCAATACAAATTTGTGTCAATGGGTCATAAAACTGGTCAAGGTCCAATTCAATTTATTTTTTATTATGCTTTAATTGTTTTATTTGTTCTTTTAAAATAAAAATAATTTTTATTTGTTATGGTTATACATATCATATGAATTAAAAAAATAATAAAAAATATTTTGACAAAATTTTCCATGAATTAATTTGGATTACACAAATTTTAATAGGTTGAAATAAGGTGAGCTAATAAATGAGCGGGTTACTCAGATGAATTGGGTGAATTAAATGGGTTGATTTAATTTTACCATACCACTAATCCTCAATAAGAGTTGGAGACACTACTTAATTACACAAACCATCCTATTATTTTTACTAATTCTCTTATAGTTTGAAATAATTATATTTTATCTCACTAAATAATAATTACATGCTAAAGTTTTAGTCGGATACACCTAAATACATGTTTTTTGCTATCAAATTCACTAGAATAGGAAAAGAGCGAGCGAGAAATGGAGGAAGACGATCGACACTCGTCTATTTATTTCAGATACATGTCAATTAAGAATTAGATATATACACTAGATACATGTCTCTGTATGTATTTTAGGATATCATATACAAAGAAGAGTGACTAAACAAGATAGAAGGGAGACTAATAAAATTTATTTATGTATCCCAAATATATGTGAATCCATTTTAATACCGTATATCTAAAACAAATTATATCTAAATTTATCCTCATATATCTCCAGATATATATATTTAAATGTATCTAAATGCACATAAACATAAATCTGATAAAATTCATAATATTACAAACTAACTATTTCTAAGTATTCAGTTCTTAAGCTAATAGATTCTCGTAAGCTACGCATAAGAGTTTGTGAGAATATCTATTGCTAGTACGACTTTGATATCTGTGACGAATTTTAACATTCTACCTTTCAAATTTGTATTTTCTTCCCAATTTGGAGAGAATATCTATATGCTAGTATGGATTTCTTCTGGTTGAATTTATTTTGAAAAAATAATTTCACGCTTAAATTATCATAACAATTTATTATATATATTTACTATACAAAAATGAATAATTTTATATCCTAAAATGACGTGGCAAAAAAAATATAATCATAATAATAAAAAAGCGTGTTTGATAAAAAAAATAATCAGAATCTTCTGTTTTACCTCCATCCACAGTTTTTCTTCTTCACAATTTATGTCTTTTTTTTTTAATTTTATTTTTCATATCCGATCCTTTTTCAATGCTTGTCTCATTCCACCATTTTCATTATACCTACTTTTTCTTTTTGACTTTGTAGGTGGTTGAATAAATTGATAATTGAATTTAAAAAATAAAAAATTATAATGAATTTGTTGGTGATAAATGACAAAGAAGTGAGAATTGAAGGTGGTGAAGATGAAAAAAATAATATGATAACGATGGTGGTGAATTTGTACTTGTTGATGATTTGTTTGTCGGTGTAGAACAGAATACAATACTTGTCCCTAATTGCAGTATTTAATACTTCTCCGTCTCTAATTACTTGATTACTTTTTTTTATAATTGTCTTTAATTACTTGTTCATTTTAACAAATCAAGAAAGGATAATATTCTTTTACCTATTAGACCCACAATTAAATGACTAATTACTTTATAAAATGTAAAACTTTTCGGCCATTTTATAATTAATAGAGATAAAATAATAAATTCACTATGTTATTAATTATTTTCTTAATAGGTGTGCCAATTCTGGACAAATAAGAAGGGACAAAGAGAGTAGAAAGATATATAAAATTATTTCCTTTTTTAAAAAAAAATAATACTATTGTATTTTCTTTTTTTTTATATATATATAAGTAAATGACATTTAAAATACTTTTTAAATAGACTGTTCAAGTACAATATATTTATCAAATACTAAAAAAAACACTTTCTTAGGTAATTTGTCAAATTCAAACCTTTTTCTTCTTCAAAAGTACTTTACACTAAATATACTTTTTGATAAAATTATTTCTCAAAATAATTTATTTCAAAAAACTTGGACAAACAGGTTTTACAACATTTTCTCCTTTAAATTTTTGCATTTTCTCCGGCTTAAACAAATTTAAAAGAGTATCTATAGTGAATTAATGATTTGTTTCACCTACATAATCACTCATTTTTTTACACTCCTTCAAGCGTAACCCAAATAAAAAAATAATCAATTTTTTTTACTCCGTCATAAAATGAATTTGGATTGAATCTCAATAAAAGAGTAATTGAGTTCCTTTTACTTAGATTGGCTTGGAGGAATAAAAAAAAGTTAATTATTGAAATAACTTTTTAAAGTTAAGTGAAAATTTTTAAATTTAAAAAATCAATTTCCTAATTTCATGTAATTTAATCTATTAACAAAAAGGATAAATATACATTATTTATTAAACAATGAGATATATACATCATTTGTGAAACTATAGAAATAGCTATATATACTTTAATTTTTTAATAAAGAATATATATTTTATTTAAATCACAAAATTAAAAAATACATCTTCGCATTAAAGATGAATGAAATTTTGTGTGCAATATATACTATTGTTTGGTTTGAAAATCATCTTCATGAGTTGTCATAGTATCTCATTCAATGAACGACTAATAAGAACTTATTTCTATGTAAAATGTCATACTCTTTTTTTAGTTCGTCTTAAAAAGTATATCATTTAATTATTATTATTAGAATCAATTATATATTTTAAATTTTTAATAATATGATTTATTATCATACAAATATTTTAAAGATGTTTAAATCATAATTTTTAAAAAGTTATTTTTAAAAATATTTATCAAATCAAAAAATGACGTATAAAAGTAGAGAGGAAATAATTTCCGTTTGATTCTTTTCCTTACTCTAAGGAATCTTCGTAAAATTATATTGAAAGAAATAAAAAGTGGGGTTTTGAAAAGAAAATTTTGGCAAGAGAGCGGAATTAGGTGGGAGTTTACGTATTTGGACGAACCCAATAATTTTTTTGTTGACTCTGTATTTATATCAAAAAATTAATTAAATATACGTGTATATTAATTTGTGATTCTAATAAAATTAATTAACGATTTGAAAGAAAATTTAGAACCCCCTAATTTTTCATCCTGTCTCCGCCTATAAAGAACAACCACTTTAGTACGGAAGTGAATATATACGATTTGACAAATTAAAGAAAATTGTCCATACATTATTGATACAAACAATTATTGATATTTTATAGGGAATTTTATCAAAACAGCAATATGTTAGTTTTTTTGGTGACACAGTAACAATATTTCTATATTTAGTAATACTAGCATGTTTTAATTAGTTTACATTAGGAATACCGTATTTTTTCTTTTAATATGATATGTATATTTATAAAAAAAAATTATAGAAAAAATGGAAATTAAAATATAAAAAAGGTAAGTAGTATTAATAATCCTTCAGTTACTTTTTAAAAGCTGTACTTTTGGCATATATTAAGTTGAACGTTTTTTTTCTTCTTCCCTATTCTTCATATTTAAAAAAAGAATACAAACAAATTTGTCTCCTCTATTATTCAATTGATAAAGAAGCTTTATTATACAATTCGAATTCTGCAAATATAATCGAATTCACATACACAACCTTTGCAGTTACTTGTATTCCATTTGAATTATATTTATAATATAATATAAATTATATTTTGTAACATTTTAATGAATACAAATTTTTTTTTCTTCATTTTCTATTGAAATGTATTTGTATCCCTGGTATTAATATCTTTTGAGGAAGTGTTCATATTTATGTTTTTAATCTATATTGTATTTGCTCTATCTAGAATGTATGAGTTAAATTTGTATGAGTCAGAAACAAAATTATTGCAGTTACTTGTATTCAAGTTAAATTGTATTTATAATTTAATATAAATTGTTTTTGTAACATTTTAATGCATACAATTTTTTTTTTGTTTTCGTTTTCTATCTAAAAGTAATCATATTCGCTATACTTATTCTATCTTTTTGATGTTGTTAGTATTATTAATTGTATTTACAATTTAATAATTTAATATCAAGTCTTACATCCATTTGAAACATATGAATGCATACATTTTGTTAGATTATTGTAATTGTTTTGGTATACCTTTTTATTGTATTGTAATTGTTTTGGTATACCTTTTATGAATGCATACATTTTGAATTGTATTTATAATATAATATAAATTATATTTTGTAACATTTTAATGAATACAAATTTTTTTTTCTTCGTTTTCTATTGAAATGTATTTGTATCCCTGGTATTAATATCTTTTGAGGAAGTTTTCATATTTATGTTTTTAATCTATATTGTATTTGCTCTATCTAGAATGTATGAGTTAAATTTGTATGAGTCAGAAACAAAATTATTGCAGTTACTTGTATTCAAGTTAAATTGTATTTATAATTTAATATAAATTGTTTTTGTAACATTTTAATGCAAACAATTTTTTTTTTTTGTTTTCGTTTTCTCTCTAAAAGTATTCATATTCGCTATACGTATTCGATCTTTTTTATGTTGTTAGTATTATTAATTGTATTTACAATTTAATAATTTAATATCAAGTCTTACATCCATTTGAAACATATGAATGCATACATTTTGATAGATTATTGTAATTGTTTTGGTATACCTTTTATAACGAAATGTATTCGTATCCATGATTTTAATCTACATTATATTTGTTCTATATATATTGTATGTTGGTAGAATCATATGTATGTTGGTAGAATCATATGTATTGCATTTAAACATCAAAAATGAGTTTTGTGTACCCCACATGCAATACTTAAGCTTGAACACTTTAATATTAACCCAAAACCTTTGAAACCATAACTTCAAGATTTTATACATTAATAAACACAAAAGAACTGGAACCCTTTAAAATCGTTTCATAGAATACAAAAACTAATGTCCAATTACACATCAAAAAATGGACAACAACTAATCTATTTGAATTGTATCAATCTCCTCCATTGCTACATTGAATCTGCTATATCGTAGAGGTGCTTCATTGTCACTTATTGCTCCGACATCATTCTTTTGTTGGCCATAATTCCAAAGAAGTGTAGCATATCTTGAGCGTAAACTCGATGCATCCAAAATATTCGCTGGAATACCTTGGCCATATGATAGGTATTCGGCAAAAGCTAGCATATAAATACCATAATCCGTATAATATAAGTAATTAAAAGTTAGTACACAATATAATATTGATAATTTGATGATAGTAAAATCAAAAGAAACACAAACTTACAGAGACCCATGCGACTGTTGAGGAACATTATCTATGAATACTACATTAAAGAACTCATTCTCTTGTTGAGATTGCGATACATAAAGTCTTGATATACAAAATCAGAATTTTAACAAAAATCGCTATAAAAATCGAAACCGAAATTTGAACTAACCTTGTCACCACGAAATCTGCTTTAATAATGAATCTAGCTCAAAAATCTTCTTGAATCCTTGATAATCAATGACTTTTCATAATCTACCTAATCTTAAAAATTGAAAAAAAATCACAAGAAATAGACAAAAAATACAAAATCATAAATGTATGATGTATATTAAAACAAAAATCACATAAATTGTCCATAAATTCTTGATATACAAAATCAGAACTTGAACAAAAAATGCTCAAAAAATCGAAATCGAAATTTAAACTAACCTTTCCACCACGAAATCTGCTTTAATAATGAACCTAGCTCGAAAATCTGCTTGAATCCTTGATAACAATGGCTTTGATGAAGAAATCTGGAAAATTTGAACAAGGAACTTGAAATTTTGGTTGAAAATTTTGAATTGATTTTAATTTTTACCTTTCTTGGAACTTTACACAAAAAGTTAATTAATTTTTCTTTTTTTTCATTAAATGTTATTGGACCATGTTTTGGTCCAATCAATGAGTTTCCATTAATATATTAATTTAATAAAACCAAAATACACTAAAATCTGAAAATACATACATTTAATAAGAATACGTAAAATTAATATAACATATTGCTATTTTGTCATTATCACTAAAAATTTTAATTTAATGTTATTTTGATTAATTATGTTCTTAAAGTTGTCTTAATTGCTAATTTTTCCTATTTTATAAACATCAAATACGACAAACATTTTATTTCCAGTTAAATCCTTGCCAGCTACATGATACATATAACATATTAGAGAAAATGTTGTATGACTAGATGATTCGAAGCGTGCATGTATTAATAAATTTATTTTTTAGTGTTGATGAAAATAATTTTCACGTAGGTCTGGGCGATCCCCTCGAGCCATGAATGTGTGTGTGAAATGTTTGGATATGGGAATGTCAGGAGTGGCGGTGATTCCGAAATAAAAATTATTTTTAGCAGTAAAATATGTGTATATTAATAAAAAGTGTTCAAATATTTACTGGTATCATTAATTATTATTGGATCTAATATTGTCGATATAGTGTTTAGAAACACTCACAGAAAGTGTGAATTACCTCTAAAAAACATATTAAGTGGGAATTGACCTATTGTTGTTAATTAATTATTGCTAATGATTATTTTTGGTGTAGAATGAGGTGTTCCCACATAGAATCGGGAGGAGAACCTTGGAGTACTGTTTATAAAACTTGATCAATCATTTTTTCTTTGAACTGCCTTTTGGGATGAGTGGAGATTTAGGGTGTGAAAAAATTGAATCGATTGATAAACAAAAACAGTTATTTACTACTTTATTTGTACATAAATATTAAATATTAATCTCAATACTTTACTAGCTTTTAACCTTCAATTCACACTTTACACTAACTTTGAGTTCACAACTTCATATAATCCAAAACGCTAAAACCTAATTTCTCTCTGTGTTACACTTGTATATTTCTTGTTATTATTGTTTCTGTTTTATGAGTGTCGTGTCAAATTGTTGGAGAAGTCATATATTTATTTTATAAGCATTTTCTTATTGGTTAAAAAAAATTAAACCATTAAGAACTAAATTGATAAAAAATATCCTAATGATTTGATTATTGACTTAGCATAATTAATAATAAAAAATTGATAAACCAAATCAAATCGCCTGATGAACGCCATTAAAGATCTTGATAGGCCCAACATGATCTCTAATGTTTTCACCTTGTTCACAATTAGAAATTTAAAATTGGAAAATTACTACCTAAGCAAACATATATAGGTATTATATCAATTTTACATATCTATAGTTATACTTGGGATTTTACATTATATGCCTTCATGCATTTTGCAGGTTTGAATTGAGTTAGATTTTTGAACACCCTAAGCCCATTAACTTATGCCTCGAAATAAAGTGTCATTGGATTAAAAACAAAGTTTTGTGCTGCTCACAACTTCTCGAGGCCCACTTGAGAGTTACACGATTTTATCGTCGTATGAGTATTAACTCACACTCAAAAGCTTTTCGGCATATGTTTTATCGTTGTGTTGTGGTCCCTTTTTTAGATCACATCTATACTTTACGCTAATAACTATGTTGAATGATGTCTATCACAATACTAAAATTAGCTTTTAGCGACAATTGGTATACACATTAACAAAGAGTGTTAAAGTATTTATCAACATTAGTCCATTGTTATTGGATCCAATATCGCTATTAGAGGCATTTACAAAGAATGTTAATTGCCACTTAAAAAGTATTTTCTTTAGTGACAATTAAACTTTTATCATTAATTAATTGTCGCTGTAGATAAATTTTTGATGTAGCACTAAAGTTTGAACTGAATACATATTAAGTTCATATAGTTATACCAAATGAGATATGAAAAAGTTCATGAACTATAGATACAATATAATGAATACAAAATGTCATATACTAATTTAACTTCTCTCAATGAGATCATTAACTTCAGAAATCTTCACTAATTTTCTCCCCTTTTCTCAGCCTTGTCCTTTAAATCATCAAGATAATGTTGATACATATATGACACAAATCCCCAAATTGCCAACACCATTGACATCACTTTAATACCACTCAACTTGTCATGAAGAAATATCACAGCCAAAACAGGAGCCACAGGCAAACCTAATATACTAATTACATTTGAAAATAATGAAGACACTTTAAATATTAACCCTACTGAACCCACTGTATAAAATTGCCAACAAATAGATGTCCCAACTAAATTTAAAACATAGCTAATTTTCCCTAATTCATATTCATTCATTTCTTTCACTAACTTTTTCCACTCCCCGCTAGCGAAAAGCCCTAATAATAATACCATAGTCGCACTTATCGACTGATAAGTTGACATTTCTATGATCAAACGGAAGCTTTCTCTCTTAAAGATTTTTTGAAGAGCGAGCTGTGTTATAGAAAGCATCAACGCGTATCCAGCAGAGGCAGCTAATGTAGATAAAAATCCGAATATATATTTTTGTCTAGACGTTTCATTATTTTCACTAGGATCGTCGTTGTGGAGAACTAGGAGAGTAGAGGAGATAGTGAGAATTACTAATGAGTTTACTATGTAAGGGGTGAATTTTTGTTTATTTAGGAAGTATGAAAAAATGGCATTGAAACCTAATTGACTAGCACAAATAAGTGAATAAGTTGTAACAGGAAGATATTGTAGACCTATGGTGTATAACATACAATTTCCAGCTATAAATAAACCTAGTATAGTATAAAGTGAAGTAACAATTATAAAAGATGGTTTTTTAATTATTTCAATGTTTTTATTAGTTTTTTTTGGTTTTATGAAAAGGAAAGGGATGAGAATTGGGAAGGCTATAGTTTGTACTAATGTGGCTAACCATTTACTATTTCCACCTTTTTCAAAATATATTCTACCTAAGAGTGTACCTATAGCTTGAGTAGAGAGAACTAATATTGAATAAATGATCATTTGGATCCACCATTTGTAATGTACCAAAGTTGGACCTTTTAATTGAGATCCATTCTGAGGAATGATTTCTTCTCTTTTAACTTCTTCACCTGCTGAAAGTAAGATTTCATAATTAGTGACCATGTAGATAAAACAAAGTATCTGTATTAAATCCAGAGGCGAAATTAGAATTTTAATTTTATTGGTTCAGAATTTTAATGTGTCTATTTCAAAGGTTAATAATTGGATTCTAAACTTATTATTTATATGTAATGACTCTCTTATCACAAATATATTATTTAAGTAAAATCTAATGGAATTCGGTTGAATCCGTAGGTGGACTTCTAAATTCGTCCCTAATTATATTGTCATTTTTTACTCTTTTGTGCATGTGGTTTATTTCATATAATATGGTCTATATATAAACATCGTCTAATACATAAATATGTCACTTAACTTGAATTCAGCTATATTTCTGTCCTTCAACTTTAGGTGTTTATAAATATATTTAAATTTATATAAGATTGAACAAGTAGACACACACGTCCTACATGTCATAATACACATACAATATCACACGGAACACAAAATTGCAATTTAGGACGTCACGTAAAATAAATATGTCAATTTATTTAATTTTATACAAGTCTAACATCTACTTATGCACATTCAAAATTGAATTGGACAGATTTCAGCTAAATCCGAATTGAAGGAGTTAAGAAAATATACACGATAATACGAATGTTGAAGATTAGAATAAAAGAATAGCAGGTAATCAACTGTTTGTGGTATTTTTATTTTGAGAGGCAGGGGATTAGTACTTCTATTTAGTACTCACATAGTATCATTTTCTACGATCTTAATTATTATTTATTATTATTATTTTATTTTATTACTTTCATTTCTATCTTGTTTTGGAGTTACACTTTTTTTGAGCCAAAGAATCTATTGAAACAATCTCCTAATTTCACAATAATAATAAGAATATAATCTGCATACATCATACGTACCCCTCATATCTCACTCATAAAATTATTAATAAAAACTATGACGAAGAATCTAAATAGTGCGTTAAACAATAAGTTATCTATATTAACAAATCTTCATATATAATATACTTTTCTTCTGCCAACATTTTTCTTGATGTATATATTTAAGTTAAAACATAAAAATAACTCCTAACACATAAATAAACAGTTACTCAAATAAATAACTAAGGTTCACCATATAGATCGATAACTTGTGCTTATATATTTTATCTTTCTTGAACCCACAAAAATTAAAATAGATTATCTTCACAAGCTTGTCAAGATTTTCTTCTAAAATAAGTCGATAAAAAGATAATCGTACAGATTACACAATATGTTATTATTGTTATTGTTAACTTAATTAATTAAAATAGTAGGCAAAATATTATTTCATCATATTAAAATAACTCAATTATATATGTGATAAAGTGTGATTTGCTATTTTTAAAAAAAGTATAAATTAACTCTATCCTGTTTACAGTAACGTTACAAATATTCTCTACGTTAGCTCTTTTTCTAGTAAGTAGATCTATATTTCTTTGTTTTTATACTGCCCTGAAATCTATATATCCAAATAATTTTATATATAAAATATTAATACGTAAATAGACAACTTAAGATATTATATTCTCTAAAAAATTTTATTATTTTAAAAAATTACATTCACATTCCCTGTCATTACATTTCGATCCTCTTTCAAATACATCCATAGCTAGCCTCTCCCCTTCAGAATATATCCATATCCCTTCTCGGATATATCCCTTTCCTCACAAATACTATGTACTCCGAAATCTTATGATATTTTTAAAAATATATATAATTTAGAAAGAAATAGAGATATGGAGTTATATAATTAGCTTTTAATTATAGGATAAGATTTATGTAATTTTTTAATTTTATATATATATATATATATATATATATATAAAAAAGCTATAGTACTATTTATTTAATTTTTTTAAAGGAGGCTTTATCCAAAAGACGGTGCACAATGAACGGTTGCCATTTGCAAATCGCAATCAATTTTACTTGTTTATTATTTTAAAATTAATTTTTATTTATTACTTTATATGAATAAATTAATAATTATTTACTCTCAATTATAAAACATATTTTAAAAATTATTTTACAAGATCTTAAACTATATATTAATTAATTATTGTTTTTTAGGGGGTGCGTAAATTAAAAAGGAAAAAGGTGTAAATATGCCATCAAACTTTTAGAAAAAGCTTACTTGTGCAATTAGTAAAAGATTTGGTTCATCTATGCATTATCGTTACATAAAAAGCTCATTTATGTCATTATATATTAACAGTGATTTTACAAAATCAATTTTTATCCATAGCCAATTGTAAATTCAGTCACGTCATCAATTTTTTCAATTAAAAAAACATAATTCTAAAAAGAAAATTGAATAAAAAATTTTATTTAAAATATTGATGACGTGGCCGAATTATAATTGACTACGTCATCAATTTTTCAATTAAAAAAATTTAAATTCTGAATAAAAATTGAATTAATTTTTTTTTTATTAAAAAAATTAATGATATAATCGAATTATAACTGATCACGTGTCAAAAATGGTTTTACAAAATCATTGTTAAAAAATAATGACATGAATAAGCCTTTACTTTAATTATAATAACATAAATAAGCAAAACTTTTACCTGATAACATAAATAAATTTTTTTTAAAAATTTAATGACATATTTAAGCCTTTTCCCAATTCAAAATAAATAAGTAAAAAAACAAGCAAATAGAGAGTTTTTAGATATTCATGGATTGTTATTCTTAGCAAGAATTATTGTTTTTGGGGCCCAAGTTTTGACACAGTGTGAATAAATGTATACATTTGAAACGTGTTCCTCTCTAAATTTGGCAGTAATGCCTCGTTACGAGGTCCATCCAGCTGGGTAGGTACGTAATTACCTATCGAATTTACCTGTTAAATATTTTTTATTTTTATTATATTTAATAACTTTATAAAAAAAATTAAAAAGAATTGTGATTTTTTTATTTTATTAAATTTTGAATTAATGTCTTTAAAAAATAGATATTAAGGGTAAATCGACTGATAAATCAAAACGAGAAAATGTTATTGATTTATTATAATTGGGTTATTGAATTAACGAATTTTCATGAAATTTATCGAGTTATCAATTTAATTTTGATTTTTAATATTGAGTTACTAGGTAAGCTGATAACTCATTAAGACAGTAATTTACTACTTTACCCTACATAAATCTTAAATGTTTAGCTTAGTATCTTAGTTGTTACTGTTTTTTTTCTCCATAGCGTTCAATTCACACTTGACAATGACAATGAGTTTATAACTACACATTATAAAAAATATCAACACATAGAGTGTGTTTGGTATGAAGTTTTCCAATTTTCTAATGTTTGATTGGGACAAAAGTTTTGGAAAGTATTTTTCAAATGAACTCATTTTCCTCTAAATTAAGGAAAATGACTTCCCTTGAAAAACATTTTCCAAAACTCTCCTTTAATTTCAAATTACATTTTTTTGGGAGAAAACATCAATTTTTAAAAAAATATTTTCAATTTTAAAATTTTATTTTTTTCACCCGATCCCTAACCCCTCACCCACCCATCCACCACCGGCCAGCCCCCGGCCCCCTCTCCCGAAAAGATTAATTTTACTTTTTAAAAATATTTTCAACTTTAAAATTTATTTTTAAACTCCTACCCCCCTCNCAAAAAAATACTTTTGTTTTTAAAAAAATGTTAAATTTCAGAAATTATTTTCTACTCAAGTAAAAATAAAAGATGTTTCATAAAACATTTTCCATTCATAAATCAAACACTAAAAATCATTTCCGAAAAATATTTTCTACACACCAACCAAACATGAGAAAATAAGTCTAAAATCTACTTGTTTTTCAGGAAAACATTTTCTAGCAAAACATTTTCCATGGAAAACATTTTCCTTCATACCAAACGCACCCATAAAGTAAAAACCTTATTCCTCTTATTTATTTTTGTCTTGTATTTGTATTTTTTTCATATTAGTAATTATTGTTTTTATTTTTTGAATGTTCAGTAAAATTACATCATTATTTTGTCTCATCGATCAAATTATTGAAAAAGTTATATATTTATTTTACCATTATTTTTTTATTGGTTAAATAAAAAATCAAACTCTTAAGAATCAAACTCAAGAAATCAAAAATCAATAAAAATATCTCACTGATTTATCATAGTTAAAACTCATAAATTTATTAATCATTTTGCATAATATTTTATTTATATATACAATATTTATTTTTCAATAAAAAATGAGCAATTGGACACCCTAACCATTGCGTGGTGGCTGCACATGCACATTTATATAGCGAAAAATAACAAAATTTTGATTTGCCGCATTAAAGTTACTTAATTTTACCCCGCTATAATAGTGAAGTCGTGAAATATTATTTTTACACATTAAAATGATTTTTCAGATGAACTATATTACGCTAAACTTATTGAATCTTACTTTAGTATTTTGTGCATAAATTATCTATATATAATTTAAATATTTAATGACCAAGCAGATTAACAAAGATGTTCATATGGTTAATTTCATGTTTTACTGCTGAACGTTGTCTGGAGAACAATAAAACAAAAGAACTCTGTTTTACCAAATTAAAATTACTTATATCCTATATAGGAAGATATATAGGAAGGTTGAAGATTAGAATAAAAAAGTTAGTAGGCAATTGATTGTTATTGTATTTTTATATCGAGAATTGAGGGCATTTTCCAATTTTTTTTATTTAGTACTCACATTCACATAGTATCTTATTCTATTGTTTACTATTATTTATTATTTTTATTTACTTTATTTGTTATTATTATTTTTCTTTCTAACTTGCTTGGGGTTACCCTTTTTGAGGCAAAGATTTATTGAAAATAACCTCCTAACTTTTCAAAAAAAATGAAAAATAAAAATGAGATCTACGTATATCTTATTCTTCAGATCTCACCTAATAAAAACTATAAGTAAGAAGAGATGCGAATGAAACTTTAATTCGATCTTAAATAATGTATTAATTGATAACTATGTCTGACTATATGTATATATGAACAAATCTGCATATACAATATATTTTTCTTCCATCAGAATTTTTCTTGATAAATATATATAAACTAAAACATAAAAAATTACTCTCTAACACATAAATAAAATAATTGTTGATAACCAATATATGTAACTTGTTTTATCACATGCTTATCTATATCTTCTAAAATAAATCCAACAAAAAGCAATCATATAATTTTACCAATGAAGTTAACTCACTATAATAGTAAAATCCCAAAATATTATTTCATCAGATTAAAATAAGTCAAATATATGTATATGTGTGTGTGAGATAAAATATGAATTTATATGACACTAAAGTAACTGAATTTTTACTACCATAAAAGTGGAGCAATAATTTAGGACTTTTTTTGGAAAGTAAATCTATAATTTTGCTTTTTATACTGCCATGAAATCTATGATTTTTTTTTTCTTATATAGAAAAGGAAGTATGTAGTTGATAATTAGTAAAGAAGCTCACCTTGTACTAGTGTTAGCTCTATTGCTGGAGAATCCCCCATCTCATAGACTTCAATTTGTTGGTAAAAAGAAAGAAAGGAATAATTCTTGTTGAAAATAAATCAAGTGAGAAACTTGATAGGTAGTTATTTATATAGTAAAAAAGATGGTGCACAATGAATGGTTGTCATTTGTCTAGCGAAGTCAGTATTTTTATTAAGAAGTGTTATTGTTGTGGTAAAAAAATAATTATGATGCTTGCTGAGCTTGAAACTTGGGACCTCAAGAAATTTTCGCAACCCCTTAACCATACATATATATATATATCTCGAAATTCCTTGTCAACAAAAGTAAGAGATTTGCCTTCTGAATCGAGCTCGTCGCACCAGGCTTGCCTGGTGAGGATTACCTCTCCTATGTGATTTGCGAGCTATTGCATAGGAGCAGGATTTTACCCTGTGCGCACCTAAAAGGATAGCGGCTGCGGGGTTTCCCTTGTTGTTAATATATATATATATATATAATCAAAATTTTAATTTTACATACAATATAATTTTCGACGAAGAGGTGTTTGCTCCACCCTACATTTGCCTATGGCAATCTCATTTCGTTCGTTTTTATTTGTGCATTATTTTAAATTTTTTTATTTTTATTATTATTTTGTATCCTCAGTTATAGTTATATAATATTCTTCAAATTAGTTCTCAAGAAGTATATATTTTAGTTAATATGAATCGTATAATAAAATATCTATATTAATAATTATTTTTAAAAATTTTAAAATAAATAAGTGAAAATGAACCAACACAAAATTTTGAGATATTGATGGATTGTTATTTATAGCAAAAAGGGCCCAGTTTTGACGCATCATGAATAACGTTTAAATTGTGTCCTCTATCAAGTTTGGCAGTAATGCTTGTTTCGGGGTCCATACAGCTGGGTAGTACGTATTTTGTGTTTTTTCAAATTTATTTGTCAAATATTTTTTAATTTATATTTTTACTTGTTATTTTAGATAAATTATAAACAAGATAGACAAAAAGTATATATCTTATGATATCCTTTCAAAAAATAATAATTTATATTTAGTTAATGTCTTTAAAAAATTTAGTTAATAAATATTAGAGGTGTGCATAAATTGAACCGATCAATAAATCGAATAAAAAATGTTATTTATTGGGTTACGGGTTTTTAATATTTTGTAAAAGAATAAATATAGTTATTAATTCAGTTTTCGATTTTGATATTGAGTTATTGATAAACCGATAACATAAATGGTAGTACTTTGCCCTACATAAGTATTATATATTTATTTATCTTAGTACCTTAGCGATTACTGTCTTTTTTCTTTTAACGTTCAATTCACACTTTCTAATGACTTGTGTTCACAACATACACATTATATAAAATATCAAAATCTAAAGTAAAAAATCTTTTTCCTTTTAGTTTCTCTTTGTCTTGCACTTGTATATATAGTTCATTTCATGTGAGTTATTATTGGTTTTGTTTTAGGTGTAAGGTTATATTATTGTTTTGTCATGTCAAATTATTGGAGAAATCATATATTTGTTTCATCCTTTTGACTTCATATGCCTTCATATTTTGTTTCTATAAAGCGAGAGATATGATAAACAAATACAAATGTTTTAACTCGATTCAATTGTATACAAATTTAATTTATGCATGCATAGTAATAACTATATACAATTATCTAACTAATATACATATATAACACTATAAAAAAATGTGGAGAGAGGTGAGAGAGAAGACAGAGAGTGGAGAGAGGTGAGAGAGGTAAGCGATAGACGACAGAGAGTGGAGAGAGGTGAACTACATTACAAGAAAACTATGAATTACATGGGGATTTTCCTAGGAATTAGTTTCCTGCGAATTTTCATACTAATTCCCAGGAACACTCGAGTTTTGAAATTAATAAATATATTTGTTGCAATATTTTTTTATTCTTGATTAATTATTTTTTCGGTATGAATTTTACTATCAACAAATTCTAACACGCTCATATTTAACAATAAAGTTGTGTTTCTTCATATTTTATTGTGATTGTAATTTTTTTTCTGTCAAGTTAAAATTTGTTGTAAACAATTTGACAAGATCAAGGGGGGCCAAATCTCCCCTTCATCTCTTCTCTCATAGATCAAATATGCAAATCCGAAGTGTTGACACCCAATTTTGGCCTAACATTTTAAAATTCGTGATTTTGGAGCTTTATTTATTTAATAGTAAATTTTGGTCCGATAATTTTAAAATTCATACATTTTGAGTCAAATACAAATAAAAAATAAAAAAAAAATCTGCCTTTCCCACATTGTCACTCAAACAATTTTCAATTTTGCAATAGTCCCACATCGGTATTTTATCTTTTTTGAGGATTCTTGGGTTTCTATATAAACCCACTTCATTCAATATTTTAAGAGAGGATTTGGAGGGGAAAACAAAAGAATACTCATAATTTTTTTAGAATTCTTGGTTCCCATAGTTCAAAAATTTTAAAGTGTTTTTGTGGTTTTTCGAGTTGAGGAGGTGGAGTCGTCTTCTTCAAACTCGTAGTTCCGGTTCGCCGCCCAGAACCAGGTAAATTTTTTTTTCTTAGCCTGGTTTTATTTAATTCCCAGCTCTTTTATGTTTTCTGTTTATTATATGTAGCTTGTTTTGTTTTTTTTTAGTTTAATGTAGTTCTAAAGTCAATTAATATTTGTATTTATTTTTAATGTTGGCATTATTTTACGATTTGATGTTTATTTATTTATTTATTATTATTAGTATTTTAAAATTGTTAGTCAACTATTTGCTATCTTAACTTTTCAGGGTTTTGTTATTATTCTATTTTAATGTTATTTTTAATTTTTATATATTACGTTATTGTTTATAATTTCTAATTATGTTGTTTTAGTTTGGTTGTTATTTCCATATTCTCTTGGGATAAGTTTGTTATGTTTTGTTGATGTTCAAGTTATATTAAATATATTTGTTAAAAGGGCCAATGAAAAAATTTTCCGTCGGTTTTGGAGGCCTTCCCATTTTAAAAGACGGATAATTTAATCAAGTTTATATTATAAATTGTTAAATGGCCAATGAAAAAGTTTAGAGGCCTTTCCATTTTAAAAGATGGAATTTTAATTCAAGTTTACATATTTTATATGTTGAAAAGGGCCGATGAAGAAATTACCGTCGATTTCCAAGGCCTCCCATGTTAATAAGACGGATTTTTATTTTT
>NC_028638.1:43942953-43944662 GCF_001406875.1 Solanum pennellii
CCTACCAAATTACATTAATCCCTAGTTTTCCCATTTTGAGCCTGAAACCTTCATTTGGACAACTACATCTTAACCACTACCCTTTTGAGTGTTTTACGAGCACTATCCTCTCTTGGCCCGACCTTCTTGAGTGCACCAAGAATGTGCAAATCATAAGAGTAGATCCATGTTTGAAATTTCAAAAAGCAAAGATATTGAGTCTCCCAAAATCAAGGAAGCAAAGACTCTAGAGAAAAAGAGAGAGAAAAAAAAGTGGAAGAAATAAAGAAAGACGAAAAATTCCTTTACAAGATCAGTGAAAGGTGGGAAGGAAAATATTCCAACAAAAAAAGAAAAAATTATTATAATAAAGAAGTGAATAAAAGAAAAGCTCCAACGAATAAGGACTCAAAAGAAGAAGAGAAAAAAAAGAGATGAAGAGAAAAGCTCAAGAAAAAAAAAGGGAAAGCTTTCAAAATGAGAATTCAAAAGAATTTGAAAGGTGAGAGAACAATGAAGAGGATCTGACGCCAAAGGCGTACCAGTCATTAAGAACACAAATTCTGTGTGACGCTCAAGGAGGAATTCAGTCACTTTTATCTCAAATAAATATCCTCCCCATCCCTAAGCCCACGTTACAAGCCAATGACAAGCCCTACATGATCTCATTCCAAATGTTCTCACGTTAGTGGAGATTTACATAAGGGTCAAGCATATGGTATCACAGTTGTGTACATTGAACATTCTTGTGAGTGTGAGTGCACTTTGAAAAAATGTCCTATAATCAAATGTTTCAAATATGTGTGAAATAGGACTAGCCTTTGTCGTGAGGGCACTTGAAACATGAGGATTGATACAATTCAAAACCTTTGATTGAAACAAGATGAACGGATCTTGTTGATCTTTAAGTATATTTGAGGAACCGCTTGAAGCTGTAGGAATTACCTTAATTCAATCTTAAAAAAAAAAGATTTACGTGCAATCTTAACTGTTGGTACCAATCGTGGTGAGGACTTGACTATCTCATCATCACATTTTTTTTTTATTTTGAAAAAAAAAGAAGAGAGATTTACCTGCAATTCTAACTGTTGGTACCAATCGTGGTGAAGATTTGACTATCTCATCACATTTTTTTATTTATTTTTGAAAAAAAAAAGAAAAAAAAATTGCCTTTTGAGTTGTTCATCATAAAAAGTGTTATTAAGTTAGTCTTATATGTGTCAGATGCCTATTTTACTTCATTGGATTGTCCATCCCAAAACATGATATATCTTGTTCTTAGGCTTTGAATATAGCAAAGAATACCATTTGCATATTCCATCATGTTCATATTGTGCATTTTTTACTGATAATCTTTCAGAATCTTTGCAGCACTCATCATCCCCAAGATGGGAACTACGTTTGACCTGATTCCTGCTCCAACGGGATACGTAGGCGCCACAACGGCTCGGTCATATTCCCAGTAAGATTTCCATTTCTCTTCATAATGGAAACTGGGACAGAATTTTTGAGAGGATCTCAAAAATTTATTTGAAGTTGAATTTCTTTAACAATTCAAAACAGAAGACCCAAATTCTACGGAGTTAGCCTTGGGGAGATCTCAAAAATTGCGGTAATCTAGTTTTCAACTGGGACAAAATTTTTGGGATGATCTCAAAAATTCCACAAATGTCATCTGTTACTTATTGAAGTAAACTGGGAATTTTTTTGAGGAGGGGCCTCAAAATTCA
>NC_028638.1:43945970-43947369 GCF_001406875.1 Solanum pennellii
ATTCATGCATTGCGAGTTAATATTCATGCATCGCGAATTAATATTCATGCATTGCGAGAAGATTTCATACCTCCCAGAAAATTCATGCATTGCGAGAAGGTTTCATACTTCGTAGAAAATTCATGCATCGCGAGAAGATTTTATACCTCGCAGAAAATTCCATGCATCGCGAGAAGATTCCATACCTCGCAGAAAATTCATACATCACTAGTTAATTCATGCATCGAGAGTTAATTCATGCATCAAGAGTTAATATTCATGCATCGAGAGTCAATTCATGCATCACTAGTTAATATTCATGCATCGAGAGTTAATTCATGCATCGCTAATTAATATTCATGCATCGCGAGTTAATATTCATGCATTGCGAGTCAATATTCATGCATCGCGAGAAGATTTCATACCTCGCAAGAAATTCATGCATCGCGAGAAGATTTCATACCTCGCAGAAAATTCATGCATCGCGAGAAGATTCCATACCTCGCAGAAAATTCCATGCATCGCGAGAAGATTTCATACCTCGCAGAAAATTCATACATCACTAGTTAATTCATGCATCAAGAGTTAATTCATGCATCGAGAGTTAATATTCATGCATCATCACTAGAACGAGAGTTAATTCATGCATAGCGAGAAGATTTCATCCCTCGCAAAATTTCATGCATCGCGAGAAGATTCAATTCCTCGCAAAAGTTTACATATCGCAAGAAGATTTCATACCTTGCGAAATTTATGCATCGCGAGAAGATTTCATCCCTCGCAAAATTTTATGCATTGCGAGAAGATCCCATCCCTCGCGAAATTTTATACATCGCGAGAAGATTCCATCCCTCGCAAAATTTGCGCAGCGCGGAAAGATATTCATGCCCCGCAAGCAATCATGCGCTGTCAGAAAAGGGATCGTGCATCTCAAATGAAATATTTATCCTTCAACGTCAACTGACGTTAAATGTCGAGGAGAGAAATTAAGTGTCGACACGGTGGAAAACACTGTCTCCCATTTAAATTGCATTTTTAAGCTGACGAGTTTTACCTCAGTCGTTGTCAAGAGCATTCGAAAGGATGAATTTCTTCAAAAAAAAAAAAAATCAAAGTCAAAAAAAAAAATCAAAAAAAATCAATCAAAAAAAATCAAAAATCAAAAAAAAAATCAAAAAAATAAAAAAAAATCAAAAAGAAAAAAAAATCAAAAAAAAGGTGCAAACTACTTCAACAAGGACGCAACACATCATGGAACCTTTTGGAGACAGGTCTGGGATTGACTTCTACCACATGCAACCGCACTTCTCTACAAAAGTCATGTGTTCGGTCAAAATTGGGTTTGTCAATTTTCGTTGTCCACGATTTCTTTCATCAATCATACACAACGAAAGGGACAGCTGTTGACACCCAATTTTGG
>NC_028638.1:43948655-43949204 GCF_001406875.1 Solanum pennellii
GGAGGTGCTTCTCCTTGAAATTATTCGAATGAAGTTCGAATCATACTTTTAATTTCATTATCTTGTGAATATTGACGTTAGGCAAACTTTAGGCCGATTATTATTTTATTTTATTGTGTATATTGCATGTTTATTGTATTTGTACATTATTTTATTTTCCTCAATTTAAAAAAATAAAAAATAAAATGAATTCAGTCGGGAACCACATTTGTGGATTCCGAAGGGTGCCTAACCCCTTCCCTTCGGAATAATTTAAACCCCTTACCTAGAATCGAATTGGTTTCGTAGATCATAATTGGTTTCCTAGTTTTTTTCCTAAAATTAGGTGGCGACTCTTTTTAAAACTCGTTTATTTTTAAACTTTGTTAAAATTGAATCNCGAATTGGTTTCGTAGATCATAATTGGTTTCCTAGTTTTTTTTCTAAAATTAGGTGGCGACTCTTTTTAAAACTCGTTTATTTTTAAACTTTGTTAAAATTGAATCAATTAATCATTTTTCGAGTTGCCGCGACGTTTCGCCCTATTTCGACAGAGTAGGGATGTAAACA
>NC_028638.1:43956955-43959232 GCF_001406875.1 Solanum pennellii
TGTTTTTACAGGTACATGGAGGTGCTTCTCCTTGAAATTATTCGAATGAAGTTCGAATCATACTTTTAATTTCATTATCTTGTGAATATTGACGTTAGGCAAACTTTAGGCCGATTATTATTTTATTTTATTGTGTATATTGCATGTTTATTGTATTTGTACATTATTTTATTTTCCTCAATTTAAAAAAATAAAAAATAAAATGAATTCAGTCGGGAACCACATTTGTGGATTCCGAAGGGTGCCTAACCCCTTCCCTTCGGAATAATTTAAACCCCTTACCTAGAATCGAATTGGTTTCGTAGATCATAATTGGTTTCCTAGTTTTTTTCCTAAAATTAGGTGGCGACTCTTTTTAAAACTCGTTTATTTTTAAACTTTGTTAAAATTGAATCAATTAATCATTTTTCGAGTTGCCGCGACGTTTCGCCCTATTTCGACAGAGTAGGGATGTAAACACGAAGTCATAAAATCGTAAAGGTGGAAGAATGAGTACTGTACTTCAAGACTCGTGTTTGAGTTTCATCAAGTCTACACTGCAACAAGTTTTGAAGTAGGGGGGCATTTGTAGACATTAAAATTGTGTGAGACTCAACAAGACGTGTTCAAGTTAGAATTCTTCAAGATGTGTTCAATTCCAATTCGGATTCTCGGGGGCTAAACTCTAATTCATGCTTATATGAAGGGTAATATATTTCCTTGAAGAAACATCCCGAATATTCTATAAATTGTAGAATATTCATAAAAATATCATATCCAAATCATTCTAATTTGAAAAATATATCACTAATGCACTCAAATTATAGATAAATCTTACGAGAAAAAGAGGAACAAAATTTGTTGCAAAAAGTTTTGTAAAATATTCATAAAAATATCATATCCAAATCATTCTAATTTGAAAAATATCACTAATGCACTCAAATCATAGATAAATCTTACGAGAAAAAAAGGAACAAAATTTGTTACAAAAAGTGTTGTAAATCAGCTTGCTTCCAATTTGTGTTTGAAGTTAAACTTCGACAAACCACACTTTAAATGTATATATTTCAATTTTAAACTCACAAATCTTAAATTATTTTATAACGATTAAACTTTTTTTAAATAACTATAAGTAACCCATATATATATTCTTATATAAATTCTTGCCTTAGCTGAATACACCTTATAAGAAAAAAAAATATTGTCGATATGTTTCACTATCCTAATTTGTCATTTAATGCCTTAGACAAAATAAGCTAAGGTATAAAATGTTTCACTCAAAGTGGAAACACAAGAATAACTACCAAATGCTCTTAACAATTCTTGTAACCCACCTAACAATATTCATTGCTTTATATGTACTCATAAAGCAAATTAAACATGGATTAACCATGGTGATTAATGATCTTATATGCATTGCATTAAGCTAATTATTATAAACAATGTTGGTTTTGTATGTGGGCAGGTGGGAAGATAACTTAATTAATGGCTTTCTTAGTATTACAATCATGATTAAACTTCTTAAAACAAAAGGATGATAATCAATTCTAATTATGATATCTCAATAATTAATTTGTTTATGTAGTAGAGTTCAACCAATTAATCCATAGTACTGTAGTAAGTTAGGGAATATTCAATGCATAATATATTCAAATGAGATCCTCATTAATCCCTAACAAATTCAAAACCATATCCCCTCCGTAAGGAGTTCTTTCCATATTTTTTTATAATCGTGATGTCGATTAAGTCATATCCTAATAATACAAAGTATTATGTAATTTTCTCCATCAAAACGTGAAGAAATGAGAAAAAATCATTCAATATTTTTCCGCCTCGATTAAATTTTTTTTTCCAATTTATTACTTACTATTTAATTCTTTAGACTACTATGATAGTGATTATATACTTTCAATGCATTGATAGTACACAGAATCTGCTAATTTTAATTCAATTTTTTCTATGTTTAAACCTTAAACAGCTATTAACGCGTACGAAAACAGTGTTTTAGCAACTAAATGAAAAAAAAACCACTAAAACATGTGGCGTCGCGAATGAAATTGTTTAAATATGAAAAAAATTTAAATAAAAAATACTAAAATTTACTTAATATAAATTTAAATTAATGAGACTCCAATACGAATAATAAATCACCTAGAACCACAACCGCTGCCATCAACGGTTGGTATGAAAAAGAAAGAGAGAGAGAGACATTTTTTCTGTATAAATCTGAACCCAAAAACTTATACGGTAGCTAACGACGTCGTTCCGTCCACCCCACCCCCCACCGCCACCCCACCC
>NC_028638.1:43959633-44057255 GCF_001406875.1 Solanum pennellii
CCGCCACCCCACCCCACCCCCTAGTCTCCTTCGTCATCTTCTTCGTTGCTTCAGATCTCTCCATATAGGGAAGGGTTTTGAAAACAATTCTTCTCTGTGTTATATATATACCTATTTCATTCTATTCAATATATACGTACATATAATGTATGTAAATACACAATCTCATTACTGAGCTTTTCTGTGCTTCAACTTCGCCGGAATCGATAGATTTCACTTGTCGGTGATCCATATAGTATTATAATTTTGGGGGAAAATGGCGGCAGTTTCTGGTCCTCTAACGCCTGGACAGGTAGTAATACTTTTGCTGATCGTTTTGTGTTGTAGTGATGAGTGATTAAACTTTATTAAGTTAGCGAAGTTTAATTTTGGATTTGGATCCGATAAATAGTTGGAACTATCGAAATGTGTAATAATTGTGAGTTCTTTTGAGTCGGATCTGTTTGAAGAGTATAACTACTGAAGTGTATTAGTTAAAATGATAAGAAGCTTGCTGAATTTTGATATAAGAGCATTTAGATGAGGAGATCTAGTTGTTTTCTGTGAAATTTTGAGTTTACTAGTTTATTCTAGTAAGGAGTTGCAGCATGTTATTGATGTAGTTTTTCTAACTAAACTGTAAACGAATTATTAGTGTTTTGTAAACAAAGATGGAATCTGAAGGCTGAATTGACTATTGTTGATTATAGAAGCTAGCATGTTACAAACAGCTTTTTGCTAGTGATAATATTTGTTGTTCCATTTTTCTTTGAGTACTAGGAAGTATATTGAAGTGGTTAAATTTTGAAGTTGTTTATTTGAGGTGGTTTTTTGATGTGCTACATTCTTTTTCATATATGCTAGGGGGATAAACGGCAAAATTATATTAAGATTCATGTGCTCATGTTTATATAGTGAGGGTTGCAGCATCATGTTGTTGTTTCGTGCAGTAGAAGCAATAATTTGGAAGCTCATGCTGATTTGTTATTATTATATTCGTAATTCTGTCGTTATTAGAGCTGATGAAACAGTAGGTGGTTAACAACGGTATAAGACGGTTAAAGATTTGATTTTGAGTTCGTTATCAAAAAGATGTAGTTCGGAAATTTAAAACGTTTCTCTAAAGTTTCATCCATCAAATTCTATATACTTTATAGTTTTAATGATTTGATCTTCGGTGTGTTTATATAAATGAAAAGTGCTCGAAAGCTACAAGGTTCATGGGGCTTGAAGCGAAAAGCGAGAAGTAAAGCGCAAAATTTTATGAAAATTAAGAAGTACCAAACATGACTGTAGGACTAAAATACTAAAATTGCGACTGAAATAATCAATTTCAACATTTGATATTAATCCAACTTCTCAAAATTGTGATACAAAGAACTGTCTATTTTTCTTTTGATCATGTTTGCGTCATTGTTTGAAACACAAATTTCTTTGAATCGCGTGGCTTCACCCATGAAGTGATAACCCTAGATTCTCGTTGCTTTATCAGTTTATGCAACAAAGGAATGACTCTCAAAAGATCCTTTACTATTTTGTTCGTTTGCTTGGGTGGAACATGTGTATTTGGATTAAAGATACTCTACTATTTTGTTCGTTTGCTTGGGTGGGGGAGAGGGGAGAGAGAGAGAGAGAGAGAGAGGAGAAATGTGGGTTTCAATTCGTGGAGGACGGGAGTTACTATTAATTAACTTGTAGAATCATGTTGTTGTGGAATTATCTTTGCGTGTTAGTTTTTATGGAGTAAGATTTATTGCACTTGCGCTGCTGCAACGTGGAATACATTTCAATTCATCATTTTCTTTGGTTTGTTTGTTTTGTCTTAATTTCGTTTAGGCAAATATATCTAGAATACTGAAGGATTCCCTTTATGTCGCAGGTGTCATTTTTGCTTGGATTTATACCCGTCCTTGTTGCATGGCTATACTCTGAGTGGTTGGAGTACAAGAAGTGGTTGTTCCCATCTAAAGTGTAAGTTAAACAGCTCAATCCTTGCATTGAAGTAAACCCCCCCCCCCCCCTACTCACTAAGTTGACTCATTCAATTTTCAAAATGGAAATAACCACTCAGTTGAAATCCATCCGATAAGGAAAAGGAAAGAGTACGAGAACTCATATAGCCCCTTCAGTATTCACCATGGACCTTGTAGACATGGCTGCTATTTGTTAAATCATTAGTGAACAGTATCTTCAGGCAACTTGATTTCTGAAAGCAACTGTGATTGTTTTATCTACACAAAATATACAAACAATTGTACTATCTTAATTATATTTCTTTTTAATCTTATATTGTTGTCTTCTCTGTGACAGCAGTCATTCAGATAACAATCTAGTTGAATTGGAAAATGCAACAATCAAGGAAGAAGATCGAGCTGTCTTACTGGAAGGAGGTCTGTCAAAATCTGCATCTACAAAGGTGTCTAGTTCATCAATAAAAACAAATATAGTTAGGTCAGTGCACTGTGCAGATTGGTGGATTTTCCTTGAACTTTCTTAATAAATTCTTCATGAAACACTTCTTTAATTTTATAGGTTTCTTACGATGGAGGACTCCTTTTTGCTTGAAAATCGAGCAACTTTAAGGGCAATGTGAGTCTCTTGGTTGTTTTGATTATGCAGGATGCATCTTTTTCCTCGTACTAATGAGCTGTCTTTCAATTATACAGGTCTGAATTTGGGGGAATCCTATTTTATTTCTATATCTGTGACCGCACAAACTTCTTCGCAGATTCTACCAAGGTTCATGACCTTTTAATTTTTTAATAATGCATCATAATATGATTTTCTACTTCATGCTTTTGACTAAAATCGTGGATGTGAATGAGCGAGCTCTTTGTGGTGCACAGAGGTGGAGCTAGGTAGAGTAGTGCATTTTTTTTATATATATATATATAGTAGATGTTGAAACCCCTTTCGCTTCTTCGTGTTTTACTTCTTTGTATTTTGAAACCCCTTAGTGAAAATCAAATCTTGGCTCCACCATTGGTAGTGCATCTTGAGTAACTTCTTTTCTGCATACTTTGTTAAATATACATAGCCAGTTCAACCTAAATGTTTTTTGAATCTTCTTTTGCATTATCCTTCCCTGAAGGTAATATCCAGATTGAACTGTTCGATGTGGAATTCTGCTGTGTGACTTTTGCCATGATGTTGTTTGAAAGAATTTTATCAAAACTTCAGCATGCTTTGCTTCAATGGAGCTAATTTTAGTCTTATTCTAAAGAAGGTTTACTAGCATATATATGATTTGCATGCTAATGTGTAAACTAATTCCTACTTTGGAGAAAATTTTGGATCTGTCTTTACTTTAATTGGTTCATTTGGAAAGTTCAGATTCTCCAATTTGAATTTTTTACCACAAGCATCAAACTCATTCTATATAAATTTGTTGTCTTCTTCGCTTTCTTGTGCTCATCCCCTTAGTTTTGTATTTAATTCTTGGTTTTTAGAGTTTAGTACAGGATCTGCATTGGTGTTTGGCTAGAACGCAGGACATCATATGATTTCTGCATCATTGCTGGAATTATACTTTCAGTTTGGCAACTCCATTGTGGAGTTATAAGATGTATATTTTCATCTTCGCAAGTGTAGCTCAAAATAACAAGGTTCTGTTTTATTTTGTTTTCCGTGAACAGAGCTACAATCGGGATCTCTTCCTCTTTCTCTATTGTCTTCTGATCATAGTTGCAGTAATGACTTCTTTCAAGAAACACAATGACAAATCAGCATTTTCTGGAAAATCCTTGCTTTATCTTAACCGTCATCAGACAGAGGAGTGGAAAGGATGGATGCAGGCAAGTGTTTTCGATAATATTTTTCTTGATCTACTTATCCTTCCGTTTAGTAAGAAGTAAATCTAGTCAGCAATTCTTTAGAGCAATACCTTCCATTTGCTCTCTTTGTTTCTCCGTCTCTTCGGTGAATAATTTACAAAGTCGCAACCTGATTCTTGCATTCTTTGTTCAATTTGTTAATTTTAAGAAGCAGTAAATCATGCAGAGTCTCTGTTCAATGTATGTGCATATATATTTATATTTCCTGTGGATTTGGCCTGGTTCTTCGTATTTTCTCTTTCAGTGTATGATGTTTGCAGCATCTAAATAATCCATCTTTTTGTTTGCAACAGGTCCTCTTTTTGATTTATCATTATTTTGCTGCAACAGAGATATACAATGCCATTCGTGTTTTCATTGCTGCATATGTATGGATGACCGGTTTTGGGAACTTCTCTTATTATTACATCAGAAAAGATTTTAGTCTTGCTCGGTTTGCTCAGGTAACATTATGTATTATACTTTATTACCTTAAGTTTGAAGACTCTTGGTAGTTTAATCTTACATTTCTAGGTTCAATGTTGTTAATGTAGTAAACTTTGTCCTGTGTGCAGATGATGTGGAGGCTGAATTTCTTTGTTATATTTTGTTGTATTGTTCTTAACAATGACTATGTGCTGTATTACATCTGCCCAATGCACACACTTTTTACTCTCATGGTGTATGGAGCCCTTGGCATTGGCTACAACTACAACGACAAAAGATCAGTGATGGCTTTCAAGTTTGTTATGTGCGTGGTTGTTGTTATCCTGATTTGGGAGATTCCTGGAGTTTTTGAATTTCTTTGGGGCCCTTTCACATTTATGTTAGGTTGGTTACGGTGCACTTGCTCTTTTTCTTTCTCCAAATTTATTTTTAAATACTTGCTTTATCATGAGCTCGGACAAGGACTTCCCTTTGGATGTCACTTCAACTGTGTTGTGGAAAATGCTACCTACTTTTTCATGCAATATTATGCTTAAGATGAATAGTATGGCTATAAGTAATGACAAATGCCATCATTAGAAATTTGGTTATAAGTTCTCAAAACTAATATCTCCATAAGTCATGTGTTGGAAAACATGAGGTCTCAGGTTCAAATCCCAGTAGAGACACAAAAAAAATAGGTGATTTCTTCCCTGTGTCCTAGCCTTGGGAGGTATAAGGGATCCCGTGCAATTAGTCAAGGTGTGCCGGGACACAACGGTTATCAACAACAACAAAACAAAAAGTAACATGGTTCAGATAGTTGTAGAATTTGATTTGACATCTTCATGAAAATCACCTATCTGTAGCAAAATGGACTGATGGACCAATATTTGTGCTAAGAGGTGCTTATCTTAGGTGCAATGATTTTATGCAAGAAAGGTGACATATAATTGTAGTGGCAATGCTACACAACTGTTTCAAGTGGTATTTTGTATTTCAAGTAGTAGGGTGACGCCAAAGAATCCTTTTCCCCCTTTTACTTTGTTGTCCTTTCTTTTTTTATATTCTATAGATTCTGGCTTAACCCATGTCACCTGATGATCGTTTTCTACTTTATCAAACTGTAGGGTACACTGATCCAGCAAAACCAGATCTTCCTCGGTTGCATGAATGGCACTTCAGATCTGGGCTGGACCGTTATATATGGATTATTGGCATGATATATGCCTACTTTCACCCTAATGTAAGCTTAATAGAACTCTAATTCTTAATTCTTTTGTCTTTCATTTGTTGTAAAGGACTTACATTTGGTGTATCTTGTCCTTTCAGGTTGAAAAATGGATGGAGAAACTGGAGGAGTCTGAACCTAAGCGGAGACGAACAATTAAGACATCAATTGTTGCTGTTGCTGTAGCTGTGAGTAGATTTATCGTGTTTCTAGCATAACACCAATTTTATTTTGCTTCTACAGTGTGTCTCTTTTTCCCATTTTCTTCTTCCTCCAATTCATAAAGTTTTTTCATCGGTCTTGCTCAGATTGGGTACTTATGGTTTGAATACGTATACAAGCTGGACAAGAACACATACAACAAGTTCCATCCCTACACGTCGTGGATTCCCATAACGTATGTATTAAACTTACTTTAATTTCTGTTTTAACCCTTCATTTCCAAATGTGAACCTTGTATATGGCACCAACCATTGCTTGCCTATGATGTGCCAAAACAAAGAAAGTATATTGTTGATTTCTCTCCTGATGTCTTTTGCTACTTTCTCATTTTATTTTCTTTTTTTCAGTGTTTATATCTGCTTGCGGAATTTTACTCAGGAGCTACGGAATTTCTCTTTGACTCTATTTGCGTAAGATTCTATTGACTCATTTGGTGCTGGTGCTCAATCATAGACCTTGTACCTTCCTTTTCCTGTCCAGAAGATTAATTTTTTCATCTCATCTTTAAACATAGTTGGACTGTATTTCTTTCTGCTTCTTTAACTGTTAAGTGCTCTACTTTTCTAGGTGGCTGGGCAAAATCACCTTGGAAACCTATATCTCACAGTTCCACATCTGGCTGAGGTGTGTGGATTTTACTCTTCTTCTAAATATAATGGTTGTTGTCTCAGACCTGAAATCAATCAATCAAACTGTTCCACATTTAGTATTTGAACTTTCAGATCACAATTCACACAATTTGATGTGGTATTTCTGAGATCTTTCATTGAGTCTCACTTGTCAGTTGTCACCCATCAACACTTTTCACATGCTTAACCTAAGAAAAGAGAATCAGCTTGCGCATAAGGGGGATATGTTGCAAACCTGAAATATTATCTTTAACCATTTAAACTTGTAATGTAGTTGGTTTAAGCAATTCAATAATCGCCGTTTATCTGATTAACCATGAACCATCAAAACATTGCATCACCCTGCGACATTTTCCAAGTTATTTGCTGAACTTAGGCATTTTCTGTGGCTAAATTTCTTAGAGGAATTACTATACCAATTCTTTATCTGTGAATGATTGACATCCTTTTTCCTACATAATATACTTTTTTATTCCCAGCCTGTCTCTAAAGTTTCCCAGTACTCTTGCGTGGTTCCTTGTAATGCCAGAGTGTAATTTTTCCCAATGATTATATCTCATCAGAGAATCTATAGTTTTATGTTGGTTGCGTTGATAAGGCCAGCATGTTTTGAGTTCTTATTGCTTCCTGACTTCATGTGCAGATCAAATATGCCGAATGGACAGCCTAAGTGGCTCCTCTCCTTTATCCCAGATTATCCTTTGCTTAATTTTATGCTTGTCACTGCAATATATGTTTTGGTAAGCTTATGTTCTCTCACTTCTCATTTTCCTGAATATTTTTAGCTGTGATCATATCTGGTCCATTTTCTCTCCATCTGTTTTCTCAATCGGGCATTCCACTATCCTTCTGCAGATATCATATAGGCTTTTTGAACTAACGAATACACTCAAGACAGTTTTCGTACCCACGAGAGACAATCAGAAGCTGCTTCACAACTTCATTGCCGGCGTCGTGATTTCTGTGTCCATATATTGCCTTTCTTTTATTCTTCTTCAGATCCCTCATTGATGTGTAAGTTCTTATACTCTACTTAACCAAAAAAAAGAAAAAAAGGTGCTGTCTGGTTTGTCTGAATGAAGACATTTTTCTCAAAATAACAAGACTTTTTAAGGGAGAAAATGATTTCTTTTACCTTATTATCAGAAGTCAGTTTATATTAGTATACACTCCATGTCACATCGTTTTTATTAGTATACACTCCATGTCACATCTTACTCTCTTTATCATTTGTTAAACCAACACTTCGATACTTTTATCAACCTTTAGCACTCAAATGCATTACCTTAAAACATTGAAAACGATCCAGAAGATAGTTAAAATGGTTTCTGCATATAATCTTTTACAAAAGCATTTTCCGTCTTTCCAATGCATAGTTGATGCCATCTGCTCTGTCACTTCATCAACCTAGTGTGCATTTTCCTGTTTGGTGGATGAATCATCGAATGCTAATGCAGGTTGTATGGCCACAGGTCGGATGAAACTATCGCAGAGAGGTCACTCTAGAAAGATGTCACAACTAGATATGGAAAAGAGAAATCTGTCATATTGTCTTAAATGGGGTAGAGATGTTGATATTCATTGCCAATAGTATGAGTAGCAGTTGCTAAATTGGAGCACGCACACAAGGAAGGAATTATTTTCAGATTCTGCCTCAAAATTCGAGGGACAATATCAATTATCTCATACATGTATTCAATTTTTTTGCTTCTCTTTGCCCTTTGCCTTTCATAGTCGTATATGTTCCTCGTTACTCCGCGATGTGATAAAGAAATATAGGCATGATAAGTGTACTTCTCTTGTGTTCTCTACTCAGCAAAACTTGAACTATTCATGGCTAATGCAATTGTTTTTATCTCTAACAGAGTCATTTTTTATTGAATTACAAAATCAAATCACTCTGATTCATTAATTGGGCTTAACATCTCTCGATTGAAAAGTTTCGAGCCAATAAATATTTGGAATATATCGAAGCGTAATGTTAGGTGAAGTTTATTTCCCAGAATTCACTGTTTGGACTTTATGTTTACTTTTTAGACAATAAATTATTAACACACACACAGAATCAGAATATAACAATACTACAGGCATGATTTGATAGTATCAGTTACAAATCTAATATGAACTAATTATGTCGGCTAAGCTAGTCGATCGCCGTATCAGAAAGCAAACAAATCAAGATGAAAGTTAATTTTACTCTCAGATTATTTTTTTAATTCATATAAACTCCCCATTCTGTATTAAAATTATGAAAAACATTGCCTGAAATTTCTGCAGAATTTAGTGGGAAAACGCTAATCTATACTCATACCGACAACTCCATCCCATTATTATTATTGTTATTATTTTTTAAAAATAACAATAAATTAAGAAAACTGCAAAATAATAAAATTAATCTCTTGAAGTATACATCTTAATTAAACAAACAGTTTTGATAGTTATGAGAATTTTGTGAATGCAAAAAAAATGTTTATTTTGCTAGAATATGTAATTCTTTATTAGGCAATGCCAAATCTATGGTCAATTATCCTCCTAAGTGACAAATAATACTAATAACAACAAAATTGACCAGTGTTGTGTTTGGAGGTACGTATATAATTCCAATTTATCCTCATATGGCGGAGGATCGCTATTTGAATTTTGACTTACTCTTTCCATGTGCTTCACCTAATTTAATACTATTTGACATCTTCAATATTATTATAACAAAATATTTTAATTTTATTCACTCAATTCTATGTCCCATCTTTTAATAATATAATAATTTCAGTACAAATATCAAAGTCTTTCCTACACAAAATAATAGTTTTTCATGTGAGGAACGTTGAGGTCAACTTGGATTTACATGTTATATTTGGGAACAAATATATCTTACAACAAGGGGAAATATACATGGGCTAAGTTAATCAATAAGTGGATTATTAATGGGAAAGATTTCTATATATACGAAATTTTATCCGTTTAAAGATTAATTGGGCTAAAATGATTTTTTTTTTTTAAAAAAATATGATTTTTATAACATATCAAACAAGAGTGAAAAACTAAAATATTTAATAAGATCTTTTCATGAATCAGTTTGAGCTATAATAAGTCCGATTTTTGTATGAGTTGGATTGAACGAATCAAAATAAGCTAAGTAAATAAATGAATGGGTCATTTGAATATCTAAACTTAGATAGGTGGTACCAATCATGTGTGTTCATGAGTTTATAACTTTGGTTGTCACCCTGCTAAAAGGGGCAATACGAACGAATACCCAATTATACGATGTTATTTAACTTGTGTTTATTTTTAAAAGTTTTTTTTTGTTTGCATGTGTATATAATATAATGATATTTGATGTTATTCTTGACTTTCAGTTATTTTCATTTGATTTCAGTCATTTCCTATCCTTAGTAGATGTGCATAAATGATTTAAGTTCAAGCAAAAACGTCTAAACGATTAGAACAAAAATGACTAAAGTCCAACCATTTTACTTGAACTTCAAGCAAAAATGCACAACCTACATCATATGAAACTTTTATTTGAAGTTTAGATTTTATCAGCCTAACTTGAGACGTCGCATAGCTTAAAATTTTGAAAAGGAGAGTACAATAAATTAAATGATATTGTCAAAACAGGGTGCACCATCAAAAAAATAAATCACTTCAAAGAAATAAAATACTTCTTTTTAAAAATAAAAAAAAACGTACAAATTTATTTTTAGAGCTCGAATCTATCTATGCTAAATAAGAAATGAGTAATTAAAAGGTACTGCATGCATTTTGTAAAACAAAATTAATAAGCTGCAATATGAACAGATGTGTACTCAACTTTGTTTTTTCACAAAACTTTAGCATTCCCACCAAAAAGTTAATATAAATATATTGCATTGTTCTTTCTTAAAGCTAAAGACAAACAATGAAATTTTCCAATATTTTATTGAAACGTTCTAAGAAAAACAATTTTTTGCTTAAATTCTGCTGCAACTTGTTATTTTATGAACCAACTTATTTAGTTTTATACGAAAATAAATAAATATTTTTCCCATTTGTATCGTTTTTATCAATTAATAGAGTCAAAGTCAAATAGCTATTGGTTGACTGTTGAGCCTTTCTCATCAAAGCCAGCCGATTTTTTAGATCCTTTTTTTTGTTTGTTTGTATGACTTTTGCTTTTTCTTCACACTAACTAGTTCATATAATACTATATAATTACTTTTTAAATATAATAAAATTTAAAAAATAATATAAATAGTTAATAACAAGGCGATACGGTTAATTATTTGTTATTTTTTAAATTGAACAAATAAAAATAAATATTTTTTTTTAATATAATGAACAAGTAAAAGTAGATAGAAAATCGTATTATTTTTAACCTATCATATATGAAGGTTTTAATAAACAAAATCAAATCTTCCTGGAACTATTGTTTTGATACCGTGGGGGCTGTTAACTAACTAACCTTCAATATTTATTTTTCAATTTTATAAAAAGAAAAAGCTAAGCTAGGACCATTTAGTTTGAATTTCAATGCATTTTAAACTAAAATAAGTTTGTTTATTTTTCCTTCTTTATATATGTTATATATAGTTTAGTCCTCCACCATCATTAACATATTCTATTTCTTATGATTCTATACGAATAGATTTACGAAATTATTCAAAATATTATTTACGTGTGCATCATTTTCTTAGTTCAAAGTCACACTTGAGTGTTATTTGAATGAAACCTTCCTATAATCTATTGCACCAATAATTAAAATTTAAATGTAGAATAAGAATTACATTTTGTCATGATTAAAAAAAATAGTATTATGTAATATCAAAAGCCAATATTTATATATAGTATAATGTTTTTATCGTGGTGTTCATTATATTAATTGTATTTATCTCAAAAACTTTTTGAGATTCCTACTCTAGTTTTATTTATATGTCTTCTCAATAGAAATGACAATTTATCACTAAAGTTCATAACACCTTAATTATTCATTCATAAGTCTTTTTGCCATCTAAAAGGTGGAGGAAAAAAAAAATGCTGCGGTCACACCACGTGCTTTGGTTAATTCAACAAATATTACCCTTCCATAAAAGGAGTTTAATTTTTAAATGAATGGGTTATATAGTCTTTTCAATGTTGTAGAAGCTTCATTAAAACGTGACTGATCTAGCTTTTAAGGTGTGAATTGACGAGAACCTAATAACTTTTGTTTCTGTCCAAGTATTTTGTGTTAACAAATCTACAAAATATTGACAAAAATAATTGATTTTAAGCGGAGATATTATTCTATGTTAACTTGAGATTATTACAGGAACTATGGTTTTCTTTGATACATGAATCCGCTTTTGCCTTAAAAATAGTTTCTTTACTAAAATCAATGGAGATGTGACTTTTTCTGTTAATTTCCAATTAGAAAAGTAAAACATTTTTTATTAGCCTACAATTAGTTTATTATATATCATCCAAAAAAACAATTAACTAGCAATTTTGGATTAAAAAAGTCATACAGGAGCAAAATGAAAGGAAGAAATTTATAAGAACAATAAAATATTATGCTCCCAAGCTAAGCTATAAGCCTATAAAATATGTCTAAGATATTCTACTAATGCATACATAATTTGGTCAAAACTATATATATGTGTTACGAAATTCACATTTATCGAAGATCTAGTAACTTGTCTTAATTTTCTAAATTTCAAAACGAGAAACTCAAAACTCTGGATCCATCTATTGTCATCCATGTTTTGTATAGCATTTTTTTGCCATCTCTACATGAGAATATGCACGTATAGCTTGGGAATATAAGATGATTCAAGTTAATCTAAGATCAAAAGGAATTATGTAATCCATGCCTTAGTTTACCTTCATGTTGAACAAATCCACCTTAATTAATTCAAAAGGGCATGCATCTATATATAAGATCAAGAAAGAAGAGAAATTAGATATAGTATATATATGATGGTGAAGTACTAAAATATATATATATTTATAATACATGAGATAATTAGGAAGAGTCCATCTATAATATCTCTAAATTATTACTACCAAAAAAAGAAAGAAAGAGAATTAAGTAGCTATAAAGTTTCAAGTAGGGTTAATTAGTGCTCAAAGCCTCATGGTTCTTGTTTAAGATTAAACACAGAAGGAACCATGTCTTGTAGAAGTCCATAATCATGATGAGGATGAGGTAGCTGCATCTGTTGATGATTTAGATTTTGATGATACATGGAGGAATTTGCAAAAACATTGGCATGTCCATAAAATTGAGGCATTTGTGACATGATGAATTCTTGATGAAAACTTGCTTGTGGTGCCATTAATGGTGATGGTTGTGCTAACATGGAAGGATTCAACATCCTTGCAACGCTACCGCGGAGAGTAGCTGGTAAATGATGGTTGTGTTGACCTTCATATGTTGTGATAACAATGGATGGATCTTGGTATGACCTCTCTACACGCTTCTTCACTTGACATTTTTGACTTGTGCACCTATAATAGCTTCTACAATTACAAAAGTACAAAAATTGTTACTATTATGTAATATAGTTAAAGAAAATCGTGATATTATCCAGAGATCGAAAGATTATCATGAGAAGGATCTGACAGAGATATGAAATTTCGATTGGTCATAGAATAATAAGATTTGACTAGTGTACACCTTTGAATCTAAGCCTAATTTCTTTGAACAAGAAAATGGGAACACAACTTAGGGAAGTGGGAAATGGGAACACAATCTTCATACTAGTAGGTAACCATGTGGACTAAAAGAAAAAGAAGGTTTGTTATCAAATCACTAGTTAAATACCATGGATTTGACTAACTAGCTACCTTAATTATATGGATTCTTGATGTTAGAGAAGTGTGTTCTTTTAGGGTTTTATGAATTCTTTACAACAAAAATGAGCAAAAAATAAAATAAAAAAAAATCACCTTGGATAAGGGCTATTTTTAACAGCCTTTTGTCCATATTTCCTCCATCTATATCCATCTTCAAGATGATCAACTTCACTCTTTGTCATGAATGCAAATTTTGGTGGCCTTTGCTTCTTTTCTCCTTTCTTTTTTGCTTTACTCCTATACATATCATAATTTCAATGAAAAAAATAAAATAAACCAAATGTGAGGGTAAAAAAGAGATAAAAAAAAAAGAAAAACTTTAGAGAACTTGAATATGTACTTACTCTTTTTTTGATGCATCTTCACCATCTTCTAATGTTTCATCCTTGACTTGTTTATCTTTCTTGTTAGAATCTTCATGATCACCATTAGATGAAGAATTTGAGATTGAAGAGTTTGGTGTAACTGGGGTTTCACTTCCTCCAACAACATCATTATTATTGCTAATATAATTAACATTAGCATCAACATGATCTTGTTTTATAATATCATCATCTTTAAGTGAAGAAAGTGTTGAAAATCCAAAGGGTTTTCCAAGTGAATTATTAGTAATATAATCACTACTTGATCCATGTAAATACTCACTAGTATAACTCATAAAAGAAGGATCCAGCATATGTATATTTTGAACCATTGAAGAATCATGCTTAATATCTTCTTGAAATGGTTGATGATAGTACAAATCTCTTAGTTCATCACCCATATTGAAGAAGAAGAAGTAGAAAGAAGAAAGAAAAGGGATTTTTGTTTTGTTGAGGGTGGGGGGTGGGGTGAGGAGGATGGGGTTTGACAAGAAGTTGATAATGTGTCTATATTTAAACTTTGACAAGTTCTCTTTTTTCTTTCTTGGTTTGAGCTAGCTAAGGTCTATTTTTAATGTATTTTAAATTTTAATGGTAGAATGAGAGATTTATATATAAGTTTTGGAAAAAATAGATGTAGACCCCACTTTTGTAAAGAAGGTTTGACAAAGTTTTAAGTCCATTTTTTAGGGTCTAGTCATTTGTCACTACGAAGTGCGCCATTTCAATTTATGGGACACATTTTTTAATCTGGTTCAAATGTAAAACCTTAATTTTTTCTATGATTTAACTTTAAAGTTTTTTATTTTGTGTTTAATGAAATAATTTAACAGTCATATAAATGATCAAGAAGCGTTTTAGATTTCAAAATCTCTTTCTATTTTAGATTCGTATTAAATCAAACAGTGTAATATAAATTAAAACGGACCGAATATATATGCATCTAGCTGTAGTAAGCATTTTCCTTCTTTGTTCCTATCTTTGGAATTTATTTATTTTTCTTCTTGAAATATTGTGTATGGTAAATTATAGTATTCCGTTTTGCTTTACCACATGTTTCGTGTTGCAAATTTAAGCTTTTAAAATTATGGGGACCATAAATACAAAAAGAAGAAAATGATTATATAGTTTTTATACAAATTATGTAATTAGAAAAAATAAAATTTTTGAAATGTGATGATATTAAAATTTTACAGTAATTTAGTTTAGTTGTAGTGTTTATCTAGTACTTTTTCACACTTCAAATCAAAATGTAGTCAAATTTGTCACCGTTACAAACTAAGTTTCTTGTCTCTTTTTGGTGAACAAACAAATAATACATACTTTATAGAAAGCAAATAGGAAAATTTTATTCGAATTTTTGTTCAATAGAATATATATCGTGGTTTAGTTAAAATGGAAGCTAGGTAGATAATCATTAATTAATTAAATAAATAAATACATGATAATAATTAGCTCTAATTTTAAAATATAAAAATTATTCTGACAATTTCAACAACATTCTGCTCATTGACTCTTACGCAAGATAATAACGTAAAAGAAGAGGTATTCAATTAATATTTAGACGTAAACATCTAGAGGAACCACATAAATAATAATAATAAAAAGTCCTATAACGATATATTAATATAATCAAGATATATATAATATATATTTAAATAATAATCTGACTAGTTCAACACCATTATATTCTCATATTTTAACCATATTCAGTACTCGTACGTACATAATTAATTTACAAATTCACCCAAAAAAAAAAAATACTCACGAGACTCTGAATCTATATATAAATTAGTATGAAAATTTACTGTAAAATAAGTTTTCTATGAATTTTCATATTAATTTCCAGAAAAATCTCAATGTAATTTATATTGTTTTTTTTTAGTGTTTGTAAAGCTTTTTTTTTTTAATTTTTGAAAAAAAAATTGAATATGATAAAAATAAAAATAAAAGGACTTTGAATAATCTTAATACAAATATTTTGACTCCACCACTATAGAGCACAACATATCAAAATACATTATTTTCTCTGTTTCTAATAATTTGTTTAATTTTTTTTTACTTATTTATTTTGACAAATGAGAAAATTAAAAATAATTTTCTTTTACCTATTATGTCATTAATTAATTAATTCTGATGTATACAGAACTTTTTAAAAATCTTAAATTTTAATTCATTTACTAATATAAATAATAATATTAATAGGAGGATTGATTTGGTAGACGTTTTAATTTATGTTATTTTCTAATAAAAAAAACTTCATTTTACTCACAAAAAGATTTGAAAAATTTATTTTCTTTTGTTCATTTATAAATGACCATGACATTTTAGCTCTTCAATATTTACAAGTATATATATATATATGAATGAAACAAGTGAGGAAAAACAGAAAAAAGCTATTATGAGCTTGACAACATTAATGAGGGGTAAGAAAGTCAACTGAGGACTCAAATAGAAAAAAAGTTTTTAAGATTTATAGGTGAGTATTGTAATTTCAGTCAAACGTTTGGGCCATTTGGAAACTAATATACTGAAACACGTGTCCCTACTTGGCACCGGCATTTGACCGTAGCCGACACATGTACTTCCCACGTGGCTTCTGTTCTTTGGTTTTTTCCCTAGCTGTCTTTTTTACTCATATCCAACCCACGTCACTCTCTTTTCTACCATGTGACACTCACGTGTCTTTGAACTCGTTATTATATATAGTCAAATCTCTTTATAACTGTAACGTTTATTAAAATAACTCGATCCGAGTTAAAATGATGTCTCTTTCGATAAAGAGAGCTGTACCGCCGCTGCATCTCGATCTTACCCTATAATAAGCTTTGTATAGCATAAATGTTTGATTAGCTGGATCAGTAGAAACCAAGTTCAATCAATGTCTATGTCATTTTCTGTTTTATCTTTTTTATGTGATTTTTGTACTGGAGATCGATTATTTTGGATTCATGTTGTATAGAGCTTTATTTATAAAAAATTGCCCTCATTTTCCTATATCTAGTCGAACTAAAACCTCTATTTAAGAGATGAGCAACGCCTTTTTCCATCTACTGTTTATGTATTAAGAGTTATCTTAAATTCTGAGAGAAAGAATTAGAAATACTGTTTGATGTAAGTTATTAGTTTTGTCTCGAATTATTTTAAAAAAATTTTTAATTGACTAATTAAACTTAGATATACCTTTAATCTGTCACATGACATAGCAAATGATATCAAACTCTTGTAAAAACATGTGACTCTTAATAAAAGGCTGAAAGAAATGTTGAAAATACCTCTAAACTTGATAAGGATTAAGAAATGTATATTACTCATGTATTTCAATTTAGTTAATTAAATAAATATTTTTAAAGCTGTTAATTATTTGAAGATAAAACTGATATTTCAAGTGCTTGTGCCTAAAACGTTAAAAAGAAAAAGTGAAAGGTGAAATTGATTGTCACAAAATATACGTAATTTCCTTTTATTCTCATTTTTCTTTCTGGAAGGAGGATTGTTGTGGTCTCTCAAATTATTCGATTTTTTAATTGTTCATTTTTATTTTGTAAAAGATATTCTTATTTTCTTTTCAATCAAACAAGTTGAAATTTTCAAAAAATTTATTTTTTTTTATATAAGTTCCTTTTTATAGTGCAAATAGGCCTTAGCCTTTAAAAGGTGTTTATTGGTGTAGAATTTTCAGCTTAGTGAACAATAGTAGACAGTAACACAGAAGAAAAAAAGTATAATTTTGTATATATCCATCCTACTATCCTAAGATAAGAGGATGAAAAATTGCCAACAAGAATAAGCTAAGATAATATTGAGTGGACAACATTTATTATATTGACTTGAATACATGAAACAAATTAAATTATGTGATAGCCACATAAAAATAAATTTTTGGACCACGTACCTTTGATTTAGTCTTTTTTCTAGGCCCCCCTTCTCCGTCTATATGTTAGTAGTATGCTTTTACGATTTTTAACGATCAATTTCGTCGAAAAATAACTGAGTTTGCATGATTTTCGATAGAAATTTGTTGTTAATTTCATTGGTTGGAAGATCTTTTATGTAAAAAGCAATGAGTATACGTCAATTTTCGATAGGAATTTATCGGTAATTTCATCGATTGAAATAAGTTTTTGTATATATGAAATATATTTCCGGTAGAAATTTGTCGATACTTTCCTCGATGGAATAAGTTCTCTCTAAAAAAATAATCACTACATCAAAATTGATCTTTAGCGATAATTAATTAGCAATTATCGCTAAATATATATTTTTAGCGGCAACTAACACTTTGTATAAGTCCCTAAAGGTTTTAGCAACATTGAATTTAATGACACTTAAATAATGCCGGTAAAGACTTTAACACTCTTTATTAATGTGTCTACTTATTGCCACTAATAATTATTTTTGTTGTAATGAATAAGTATACATTCGCCGATAATGTCATTGATTAGAATAAATTCTTTGTAAAAAATAACGAGTTTTGACAACAAGTATACATGATAGAAATTTATTGTAATTTTATCATCGAAATATATATAACTTGTTGTTCATGAAATTTTATGATTTTTCAAATAGTTCCACAAAAAATTATCAATTTATAATACTTTATAATATATGGTGATTCATGGATAAATTAAATAGTATCTCATCAACAGGTAGATTGTCCGTGGTATATTTATGTACTCTACATCTAGAAAAAGAAAGTGTTTTCGTGTCTAAAACAAGTTATAAATACTTATGTTAATATGAAATTTTAATATAAAGAAAGTTATATATATTTTATATTTATGTAAAACTATAAATAATTTTAGGTTGATTCAAAGTCCTTAATAAGATGTATATATTAAAGTGATTTGAAGTATGAAACCGGTTTAAAATATAGACATTATTGAATAACTCTGAATAAAAATTAAGGACCACATTTCATTTTTAGTTAGTCCTTATTATTCCTTTTTGTTTTGTTAGCATGCTATTTAAAGTATTTATTTTCCTTTTGTCGTGGGTAGGCATTCTCATAATTGTGCGGCACATGAAAAGTTAAATTGTATAAAAAATAATTGAAGAAAAAAAAAAAGCTAAAAACATTAATTGATTAAAAAAATACACTCATATAATCTAACTCACAAATCATGAAATAAATACGTAGATTGATTATAAAAAAGAGAATTAACTTTTATGAACAAGATAAAAATTCAGATACTCAATTAATAAGATTATTATAATTTCACACGACATATAAAATTTGATATACATTGAAATTTTTTTCTTACTTAAAAATTAAAATATTGTTCCACATAAAGACATTATGTTCTCCAATTAAAGTGAAACAACAAAGAACAAGTAAACCAATTCATTGTAAAAACACATCCCTTTAAAATAATTCACATAATTTACGACTTTGTCTTTGTATAATATATTATATATTATATTATACACAAACAAAAAAGAACTGTGTATTTGACCTTTACCTAAGCACGTCTTTTTACAATTAAATAATCTCATGTTCAACTAATTTAATTAAATTATATAATTGACCTCTTTGATTAAAGTTGAATTTATTTCCATTTCTTTACTCAATCCAATGGGATATATATATCCTTACAAATGCCGCTAAAATTGCGGCAAGATTGTGACAATATTTTATCAAATTATCAAAAAAAAAAAATGTTCTTTCTTTTTTTAATTTAAAAAAAATTATATTATGGGTGCGTGTGTCATGCAAATTTGTACACCATAGCTACTATACTAATCCTATCTCAATAGTTAATTAGAACTATTATAATAGGATTTAGCATCATACGCGTATTATCTCATAATAATAATATATTTCATATTCAACAGATTATCGGTATTTATCTGACTATTATGTTACTAAACGAGACATGCTTAACTTGAGGGAATCAATAATAGAACTCGGTTTCTTATCGAATGAACTATTGGTGTTTTTTCCGCTACTATATCACCAGACAAGACATGCATAGGTTGAGCGAAATAAATTTGTACACCTTAGCTATTACCCTAATCCTATCTCTATAATTTATTTGTTAATTAGTGCTACTATCTATTTATTAGTCCGACATACCCAAACGAAATAAACTCTTACGTTTAGATTAAGTTAGGTACAAATTTAATTTTATTCTACCACTAAAAATATTATTATAGACCAAAGTTAGACCTAGTAGAAGAGAATCTTTTCTTATAGTATAATTATATAGAGTTGAAATGTTGACTTTCTTTTTTCTTGTATTATTTCAATGTAGCAATAGTGGTAGTATTAATTCTTCTTCTCAATCTATTGAATGTTTAATTGACATAATATAATTAAAATTAATTCCCTCTTTGTTTTATTCCAATTTTTTCATCATTTGCCTACCTAGCAAATATTGAAAGGACATGACCGGTATATATATTAATTTGAAAGAATCCATGAGGTCCTCATGGTTATATATGGAAGATGTGAAATTATATTCCAATTTTAACCTCTTAAAAAAAATTAGGAATATTTATATGAAAATTAATGTGTTTTTTAAGTTTAAATGAGAAATATAAACTTTTATAAGTTGATGACTAACAATAAAAAGTGAGACATCCAAAAAGCAAAAATAATGTATAACATGCATGTAGCAATGTATCCCTTTTACATTATAAATGATGAGTTGAAAAAGAAAAATAATTGTAACTTTATGAGTGTTTTGAATATAGACTAGGAAACAAATTATTGAGAGCTAAGATAGGAAACAACCTAGGTATCACCTTCAAAAATGACAATGAATTCTAGAAAAAAAATGTATATATAAATAGTCAATATTAAAGCAAAGAACAAATAGTAGTTAAAGTTAAAAGACTTTGGAAAAAATATTGCCTTATCTTATCTACCCACCCTTTTTGTGCTTTGACATCTAATTTGCCAAACTCCATTCTACTTTTACTAGTTGTATATTTAGTTGGATAGTCCTTATAATGGAAAAAAAGTTTTTACATTAAAGAAAATAAGTTTTAGCAGTGATAAATATATTATTCATAAAAAGTATTAAAGTTTTTATCGTTACTAAACACAATATCGCTATATATATAAACTTTAGAGACATTTAAAAAAAATATTATAATTGCTACAGAAAATACATATTTAACAATAATCAAGTTATTTTCATTAAGTAACTAACAGTAAAGATCATTAAAAATATAGTAAATTTATCTTTACTGAATTTTATGCGTCCTGAATACGAATTAATTAAGTCAGCATCTAATAAATTTTGAATATCAAATAATTGAATCAAAAGAAAGTTGACTTTTAACCTATAACAAACAAAAAATACAAAGGGTGTCAATGGAGCCAAGTAGTCCCTTTGGGTACATTCGATAAAATTACAATGATATAGAGAAGATTAGCATGGCGCCTGCGCAAGAATGACATGCACAAATCAAAAAATGGTTCAATTTTTATATATATATAAAAAAGTAAGGGTGGGGTGGTTTGAATATATATATATATATATATATAATAAATTTATTTATATTTTAGTATTTATATCAAATCATACTAGTTATGATAATTAAGGCATACATCAAAATTAAATATCTCCTAATTAATCGATAACAAAAATAAAGATATATTATATTTATTAATTTGATATAAATATCAAATTTGATATATCGTACCACTAGAAATTGTCGTGTTCGATTAGATGGATAACAATAATTTTTTTTGGTCCGCTCATATACTCATTTCCTTTCATGTCTTATACTATTGTATATATCATTTCACTTATTTATTTATTTTTTTAAAAAAACGACAATTCCTCATTTCCTCGTTTTTTTTAAGTAGCTAATTTTGTAGCTGGAATAAAAAAAAATATAATGTGTCACATTAGCTTTGGCCCTTAAATTAGTTACCCTACCAAACATATACCAAAATTTATTTGACTATAATACTTGAGATTGTAATAACAATAATTTTATTTCGTGAATATTGCTTTGGGAAACAGCATCAAATTAACGCACATGCTTTAACGGACAAGTAAATATATCACAGGAACACTATTAAAAAATCACTATTTAATCGTTGAAATTCTTTACTATTAGTGTTTTCATATATTTTAAAAGAATCATTGAGAATAGGAAAAAAATAGTGTTTTTATACAAAAATTAGAAAGTCTTCTTATATTTAGAAGCGATATGTTTCGCATCATGTGTTATTCCAGTGAATTTATTCATGTCACTGAAAATGAATGTGAATTTTATTCGTTCATGAAAAATAAAAAAACTTTTGTTTCTAGTAGTAAAAGTATCGTGAGGAGAAAATTAATACATACATGATGATTCATTCATGATGCCATAATCCAATTACTAACCACCCACCCCTCCATTTTACCTACCCCCATTCTCTTGGGTGAGAGAATAAATTAATATAAGTCCAACATCGATTGTCATGTAGTGGTGAGATAGTTCTAATAAATTTATCAGAGGTTTTAAATTGAAGTTTTGAATATGGAGAAAATTTTGTTGAAAGCGTCACTTCTGAATAGGCTTTGCTATGCGTAATTCACATTTAGTCAAAGTTTTATGCAGACTGCAAATAGAGAAAAAATTATTAATCGACCGAACAAATTTCACGAAAGAAAATTATTTCTCTATATAATATTCCATTAATTAATCCTCTTCATCCAACAACCTATCTAAATGAAAAAAAGCCATCGAATAAACAATTACCACGTCATGCCCATTATTTATAGAGAAAGAATACAAAAATAAATATAGATATATGTCCTTATCAAATTTCCAAATGCATAATACACAATATGTTTAAGAAAAATATGACTTAATCATATTATGAGTGTAGCTATAGCCTTATGGAGACTAATCAATCATCAAAACCAAATAAATTACGTAATTACTATTATTAAGAGCTAATTAATTATATAACTTTTGAGAAAGCGTGACACTTGCAAATTCCCCTTCATGCATGATCCATATATTATATAAAAAAGGAGAAGAAATTAAAAAACACATGCACACATAATTATTAATTTGTGAGTCTATATTTAGTAGTGTGGGAAAATGAAATGATTGGTGAATTAATTTTTTTTTTTTGAGTCCAATGACAAATTAAAGGCATCTACATGTTACTCTAGCTAAAAAGGTATGACATTATTCCACTTATGCTTTGTGTGGCATGTTTTTTTAGAGGGACATTCAGACATATATATCAAAAGACAGATAAAAACTAAGTGACAAATATATATTTATATATACATGAATTTATATTAATAATATGATACATAGATCTACTGTATATTCATAATAAAAAAAATAGAGCATATTAACGTCAAGACTATGTAGAGCAGAGCGGATAAAAAAATACAAACATAAGGTAAGATGGTTGATCTACTTTCAATATCCTTCACGTCTACGTCTTATTTTTCATCGACATCCCATTCCGTTCCTATTCTCCTATTGCATCATTAAAAAAAAGAAAATTAGTAACATATACTCATTGTTAATTTGTCACTAGTTAATAGTGATAGATTATGGAAATAATCTATTTATTGTACAATATCTTTTGGTAAATATTCTAATTAGTTGTCATCTTTTATATTTAGCAATTATCTTTGTAATTGATTATTATCTATGTAATTGATAATAATCTCCGTAATTATCTCTTGCCTAAAATTAGGCTTGTACACTTTTGTATATATTGATTATTCAGTGAATGAGAATGACACGGCAAACATTCTTTTATGGTATCAAAAGTCTAGGTTACTTTTCTGACCTAATTCTCTCTTCCGCTTTTTCTTCTTCTCTAATCTTCTTATTCTCACACGGCTATCCACCATGGCCGAATCTCAGAAAATTCATCCCGCTACTCTTGTCACTAATATCAAGACCCACGTACCTGTTGTTCTTGAATATGACGGTTCCCAATACAACAACTGGTCTACTTTGTTCAAACTCCATTGCCGTGCTTATATGGTGATTGATCATATTACTCCGGTTGCTACGGAATCCGATGCTGATAAAGAGAAACCGGCTCCGAATTCTTCTGATGCAGCTCTCTGGCACCGACTTGATGATATTGTTCGACAGTGGATTTATGGTACTATTTCTAACGATCTCTTAAATTCCATTATTGATGCTGATGATAAGGCAATTGATACATGGAATCGTTTAGAAAATTTTTTCCACAACAACAAGTCTGCCCGGGCACTTAACCTTGATGCGCAGTTTACTAACACCAAACTCGAACAATTTGATGGTGTTAAACCTTATTGCACTCGTCTCAAAACCCTTGCTGACAGTTTACGAAACGTGGGTGATAAGGTATCCGACAATCGGATGGCGCTTCAACTTTTGAAAGGGCTTTCGGAGGAGTATAAGCCTTTTCGTACATCTGTTCGACATATTAGTCCCTTGCCTTCCTTTGATACTCTACGTTCCATGCTTGAACTAGAGGAACAAAGTAACTCTTCGGACCTTGCAATTGAAGCTCGCGAGGAGGCTCTTCTCACCGCCTCTTCCACAGCGTCACACCCTTCTAGTGATCATTCTTCATCTTCTAAAGGAGGGAATTCACGAGGTAGAGCCAAGGGTAAAGGGAAAGGCAGCGGCGGCAAGGGCAAAGGTGGTGCCGGCCGGAACAACCAGCAGCAGCAACAATCTTCGCAGCAGCAGCAACCGCGCCAAGGTGGCGCCTCCTCCCAACAGCAGCAGCAGCAGGGCATGGGGTGGATGTTTCCCCCATGGCCGTACTGGGGCAATGGCCCTTGGGCAACCCCACCTTGTCCGTACCCAGCCCAGGGTCCGGGCCCAAACCCGTGGACAGGGGCAAGGCCGTACCAGCCTCCTTCTCAAGGCATCCTCGGGTCTCGACCTAATCAAGCGTACTTCTCAAGCGCTCCATCTTCTCATCCGGGTTCTGTTCCTACCAACATTGAACAAGCTATGCACACAATGTCTCTCACCGATCCAAATTACTATATGGATACCGGGGCAACCTCTCACATGACGAATTCCCAAGGTAACTTATCTCCATATTTTAATTTGAGTAATCATGCTAATAATGCTATTACTGTTGGCAATGGTAGTAAAATACCTATTAAAGGTTATGGTCACGAATGTCTAAACCAAAACACTCTTCAACTCAAAAATGTCCTTCATGTCCCAAAAATTATTAAAAACCTAATATCAGTTAGAAAATTCACCACTGACAATCATGTTTCTGTTGAATTTGATCCGTTTGGGTTTTCTGTGAAGGATTTGCAGACGGGGAGCAAAATAGTGAGGTGTAATAGCAGTGGCGATCTCTATCCTTTTCTCACTGATCGTCAAATCATTTCACCTACCACCCCTTCAGCTTTTGCAGTTGTCTCTCCTAGTTTATGGCATTCCCGTTTAGGTCATCCGGGACATGCAATTCTTAGTAGTCTGCGTAGTAGTAATCTTATCAAATGTAATAAGGCTTCAAACGATATTTGTCATTCTTGCCCATTGGGAAAATTAATAAAAATGCCTTTTACAGATTCTTTATCTCATACTACTATGCCTTTTGACATTATTCACAGTGATTTATGGACATCTCCGATTCTTAGCTCACTTGGTCATAAGTATTATGTTCTCTTTCTTGATAATTACACGAATTTTTTATGGACGTTTCCTATTTCTTCTAAATCTCAAGTCTATAATCTTTTTATTCGTGTCCGAACTTATATTCGAACTCAATTTGAGAGAGAAATTAAAGCTTTCCAATGTGATAACGGCCGTGAATTTGAAAATGATCCCTTTAAGCAATTTTGTCAAAAATATGGAATGCATTTTAGATTCTCATGTCCATACACCTCTCCTCAAAATGGCAAATCGGAACGAAAAATTAAAACGATTAACAATGTTGTTCGTACGCTCCTTTGTCATGCTTCTATGCCTCCTTCTTTTTGGCATCATGCACTTGAAATGGCTACATACCTTCACAATATCATGCCCACAAAAATACTTGGTTATAAATCACCTACTCAGATCTTATATCAAAAAACTCCGGATTATTCACATCTACGTGTCTTTGGGTGTTTATGTTATCCTTTGATTCCCTCTTCCAAGATAAATAAACTCCAATCCCGGTCTACTCCATGTGTCTTTCTTGGATATCCATCCAATCATAGGGGGTATAAGTGTTTTGATATGTCGAGTCGTCGTATTATAATAGCCAAGCATGTGTGGTTTGATGAGTCGGTTTTTCCATTCTCTAAGGTACACACTCCCCTCCCTCATACATATGATTTCTTAAGTGACACTTCCAGTCCTTCGGACATTCCTATGTATCGTTCTATTCTTGAGTCGGGTATTGCTCCCTTGGATGCTACTTCACAGCCTGTACCGCACCCCACCCGCGGCCAGGACACCCATACCGCAGCCAGCCCGCAGCCTACCCTGCCTTCCCCTTCCCCGCAGCACACTCGCGACCATACCCAGCAAACCGCGACCCTCCTGCGGAACCCCCTGCAGCAAGGCAGTGGCAGCCTACCTCCTGTACCCGCTGCTAATGCCGAGCTGCACTCCCACCCCAGCCAACCGTGCACTCCACCTGTCAACGTACAGCAGGGGATGCACCCTTTTGTACCCGCTGCCAATGATAGGCAACCACCACCTTTTGCCATCACATCATCCTCTTCCCACTCCTCTCAACCATCGCATTCCATGAACACCCGTAGCAAACATGGAATTTTTAAACTGAATCCTAAATACCATGACCAGGCCAATCATACTACTACCTCCATATCACCCATTCCGAAGAACCCTGTTCAGGCCATTCGTGACCATAATTGGAAAATTGCTATGCAGGAAGAGTATGATGCTCTTATTAAAAATGGTACTTGGGATTTAGTCCCGCGACCGTCTGATGTCAATATTATTCGGTCTCTATGGATTTTTCGGCATAAGACTAAGTCTGATGGTTCTTTTGAAAGACATAAGGCTCGTCTTGTTGGTGATGGTAAGACACAGAGGGAAGGTATTGACTGTGATGAGACTTTTAGTCCGGTTGTTAAACCAGCTACTATTCGGGTGGTGCTTAGTATTGCTTTATCCAAGTCTTGGCCAATTCATCAATTGGATGTTAAAAATGCTTTCTTACATGGTAATTTAAATGAGACTGTTTACATGTACCAACCAATGGGGTTCAAGGATCCTAGTCGACCTGATCATGTTTGTCTTCTCCGTAAGTCTCTCTACGGTCTCAAACAAGCCCCCCGAGCTTGGTATCAAAGGTTTGCTGATTTTGTGGCGTCCATTGGATTTTCCCATAGCAAATCTGATAATTCATTGTTCATTTTTCGCCATGGTACTGAAACTGCTTTTATCCTACTTTATGTTGATGATATTATCTTAACTGCTTCTTCAGAATTTCTTAGGCTTCGAATTATTTCTCGCCTTGCATCTGAATTTGCTATGAAAGACTTGGGTCCACTGAGCTATTTCTTAGGTATTGCTGTCTCCCGGGACAAATCTGGTTTATTTTTGTCTCAAAAGAAATATGCTCAGGATATTATTGCTAAAGCAGGTATGACTTCTTGCAAACCATCTCTTACTCCTGTTGATTCCAAAGGGAAAATGAGTTCTTCATCCGGCGATCTTTATGAGAATGCTACTCACTATCGTAGTCTGTGTGGGGGTTTGCAATACTTGACTTTTACTCGTCCGGATATTTCTTATGCTGTTCAACAAGTTTGTCTGTTTATGCATGCTCCACGGGTTGAGCATATGAATGCTTTAAAGCGTGTTCTTCGCTATGTTCAAGGTACGCTTAACTATGGTTTGCACATGTCTAAGTCATCTGTTAGTTCTCTTTTGTCCTACACGGACGCAGACTGGGGCGGGTGTCCCGACACTCGTCGTTCTACGTCAGGTTATTGTGTGTTTCTAGGTGATAACCTGATATCTTGGTCAGCAAAACGACAACCAACTCTGTCTAAGTCTAGTGCTGAAGCAGAGTATCGTGGGGTTGCAAATGTAGTCTCTGAATCATGTTGGGTTCGAAACTTACTTTTCGAGCTAGGTTTTCCTATTTCCAAGGCTACATTGGTTTACTGTGATAATGTAAGTGCCATCTATCTTTCCAGTAATCCGGTACAACATCAACGTACCAAACATATTGAGATGGACATACATTTTGTTCGTGAGAAAGTTCAACGGGGTGAGGTTCGAGTACTACATGTACCATCTCGTTATCAGCTTGCCGACATTTTTACTAAAAGTCTCCCTCGGGTATTATTTGATGATTTCCGGCACAGTCTCAACATTCGTAAATCTCCCGTTTCGACTGCGGGGGTGTGATAGATTATGGAAATAATCTATTTATTGTACAATATCTTTTGGTAAATATTCTAATTAGTTGTCATCTTTTATATTTAGCAATTATCTTTGTAATTGATTATTATTTATGTAATTGATAATAATCTCCGTAATTATCTCTTGCCTAAAATTAGGCTTGTACACTTTTGTATATATTGATTATTCAGTGAATGAGAATCACACGGCAAACATTCTTTTAAATAGCTCATTACTATCAAATTTGTTTTAATGATTCATTAAATAGAATCAGCTACAAAGTTTTACTATTACTTATAAAAGTTTGTCCATCATTAAATTTTTAGACCTATGGTATAGAGGAGGAGGACATTATATTTTTGGGAAGAGAATAATATTAAAATTAATTGAGATTTTTTTTTTAAAAAAAAAAGGGAAATAAAATAGGGAAGCTGAAATTGTTGACCTTATAAGTTGTGTCCATTATATGTGACATAAAAAGATGGTCTTTTTTATATTTTGGTAAGTCTATATCAATACAGAAGAGAAAAGGGGCAGGCAGGTTATTTGTTAGGTTTGTATACTTTAAACATTAAATAAATTAAAAAGAATCTTTTAGATGTTGACATAATATTTTTATATTATAAAAAAGAATAGTATATAAGGTAAAAAAAGGGGCATGATGATAGATCATTTTCATAGAAAATTCAAGTCTAAAAAGTTAATTCAAAAGGTACCTTTCTAACTTCATCATACCAATTGTTGACATCAAATCTACAATTTTTGCTTAAAAAAGGTGTAGTTGTAGACTAATTCAAACTTTAAAAGCTTCAACCTAGTTGGTTATTTATTAATTAATCAATTACCTCAGCAATTAAGTAACCAGTAAATTAAACTTATGTAAAAAAAATGATTCTAGTACAACAATTATATACTTACACTAATTTGGGTGGTTTCAAGAACTAGGTATGTCGTATAATAAAAAAATATGTGTTTGATTTAATTAGAAAATGAGATGAATTTTTATTTTTAATTTTAACATTGACGAAAGGACTTTGGAATAGGGGCAAAAATGTCCATTTGGTGTTTAATACAAGGATTGCTAATATCGCATTTCGACTTTTAATAATTTATAAAATATCTAGCTCAAGTTAATTTTAATTTTAACCTTGACGAAAGGACTTTGGAATAGGGGCAAAAATGTTCATTTGGTGTTTAATACAAGGATTGCTAATATCACATTTCGAGTGTAAATAATTTTAAAAATATCTAGCTCGAAATAAAAAAAATTCTATCAAATATGGTACAGACTAATCCTCAGTTTAGTTTCAAAATAATCACTTATCTCTCAAGCTAAAACGTCCTAAAATAACGTCCTCTTAGAAACAACATAGAGATGAATTGTACAAATCTATCAATATAACATAACATCCATCCAGCTTCCAATTTCGCACCTCCCCTGATGTAATTTTCAAATAAATAGTAATTAAAAGATCCAAAATTCAACATACATAGGGGTGGATGAGCGGTAATGGCTGGGGAAGGGGACAAGTACATCCTTTTGTTCTCAGTTTGTGGGAATTGCTTCCATCACTAACCAGTTTAGCTCGGCTAGTGGGCTTTTGTGTTCAAACATCGAATCCAGACCTGTTCGACAAGACCAGATCCATCAACAAACCTAGATTCAATATTTGCTATCGTGAATCATTTTCAAAAAAATTAAGTACTATGTTTTAATAAAAAACAAAATAAAAACCTTAGTCCTTTCAACTCTAAACTCTAAGTAACCTATACATATTATTTTACAATTGAAGTACAAATGTTTTTTCTTTGGTCACGTTTTATATAAAGACCAAAAACCTCTAAGACAAGATTGCATTGAGCTCTCCAAAGCAAACTAGGGGAATGTGAGGTGCTAATTAATTTTTTAAAAAGTGACTTACTCGATCAAATCATTATTATCTTTGCACATTTCAAAATCGCTACCTAATTATTCATTTTTAAATAGAAGTAGAGTCAGAATTTAAAATTTATAAATTTGAAATTCTGATTCTTTTTATAATTTGTATATATTCACTAATTTCTTGTTATAAATTCAGAATTTAAACCAAAGTTACTGAATTCGATTAAATTCATGATTAATATTGACTTGTGCTGTTTAAAAAGCAAGATAAATTTAAATAAAACTTGTTAGATTTTAAAAAGACTACCACTATTATTATATAAAACTAAGTACTCCAATCATAGCGAGAATTATTATAAGGTTTTATTTTTGATATACGAAAAGTCTTGCCTTTACTTTTTCCTTATCTAATTAATTATAATGATATTGCGGGTTTCTTTGAATATAATTTATTTCCTGTCCTGTCAAGATTGAATATGTTTAGGTAAGTTTATCACTAAAACTAAGACTACTAAAATAGAAAAAAATAAATTAAGACCACCAAAAGGTTTTAAGTATAAATGTATAATCATAGACTATAATTTGAGGGAATTACTCTTCATACTTGCATTTTTTCTTCTATGAAAACTTTGTGAGTTAATTAATCCGTAATCTCTTCAGATTATTTTATGATCGTCTGAATAAAAATAATTGTCCTTTTAAATAATTAAGATAAAATTGAGTATATTTTCTTATTTTATCCTTAGTAACTTTTTTTTAAAAGATAATATACTTTGACTAATTAGCATAGAAAACCTAAATGAATAGGACATACACATGCTCTAAGATTGTGATGGCTAAGAATAATTATTTTTTTATTTTTTTTATTTTTGATCACTCGATAATTTTTACAAGCACAAACTCTATTTTTAATAGGACGTTCAAAAAAAAATTACAAAAATATTTATCTTTTCTGATTCATTTGTTTTGTAATAAAAAATACTATTGGTGTTCTTCAACTATCTCGTCATTAATCAGGATGTTTTTGACCTAAGCATTTACTATTTGTTAAGGAGAAACTGATTCAATTCGAAGTTATTGGTGGAAATTATTATTCATTTCGATTAAGCTTTTTTTCTATTATTCTGAAAGCTCTTTTCGAATACAAAAAAAAGTTATTTATTAAACAAAATGACGTAATATCATAACTAGAATATATTATTTTTAAAATTTTTTATAGATAATAAAATATATCAAGTAAAATGATTCGGAGTGAGTAATAAAAAACATCACTCATGATCTCATCTAACATTTTGCTTTCGAGAACATTGATATATTCAAGAGATACCAGTAGAATATAGTTGACCAACTTATTTGCTTGAAAATAGTGAAGTCAAAATTACCCATTACTTATAATTAAAAAATTAATAAAATTTTAATGTGACAAGATTCAAGGTCAAGTTTTATTGCAGCAACTTCAAGAATCAAGACCATATATATATATATATATATATATATAAAAGTCTAATATTGTGCTTGTTGCCACTTCACCATCATTTTAGTACTTAATATTAATATTTTAAACAAAAATAATCAAAGATTCCCAATATTTGTAGATTTTGTTGAAATTATATATATGTATTCCACATGCTAGTGTCTGAAGCTAATGGAATAACCCTAATTTCATAACAAGTGCACCATATTTAATTTGGCCAAAAAAAATAATCAACATATTATAAATTATATAGACTACTAATCAAATTAATTCTAATCCCAAGTTAAAATTATACTTTTGATAAGATTTCGGTAAATATTTCTTTCGTAAAATATTAAAAATCATGTTACGTAATATAAATTTCTCCTGTGTTGTAGCGAATGATAACAGATTCAGAATTGTTCCTTCGCTCCATCCATGTTTCGAAATATGAATCTTAAATTATCAGAATGTTTCTAACTCGATATATACGACATGTAATTTCTTGGGAATTTTATATGAGTAGTGATATATGTGTGAAAGTCATGATAAGATTTAATTGAAATTCATGAGTTGTATTCTAAATGAAATTAGAATTTGAGACACATGAAATAATGACACTATGCTTGTGTAAATTTCATATATAAATTAACGATTGTACCCCTTCAATAAAAACTACAACTAATAATTAACATATTAAATATAATTTATTTAAACGCCGCATTATTGGTGTCCATTTCTCATACTCAATTTTTTTTTTTTATTTCACTCTGATAAATATTATTATTTCATTAACTTATATCTAGTCAAAAAATCACTCAAAAGTCAATATTTCCAATCATCAAGATCTATCTACTCCACTTGGAATGTTCTGTATTTGTCAACAAATACATTTTTATTAAACAACATGAGATCGATGCTTCATTCAAAAAAATAAAAATAAAAAGTAGAAATATAAAATATAAAAACAAAAATGAGCTAGAACATACTAATATATATCTGTAACATTGTACTACTCGATCTTTTTTATACGATATGTACTTGACTAACGAATATAATTATTTTAACGATTTATCGATTAAATGTGTAACGTTTCGTTATAATTAAGAACATAACTGGTCTAAGTGTGAAGGGTCTTAGAAGGATTAGATTCTAGCTAGACTCAATTAGAATTATTTTGACTAATTCTAACTACTTTAGCATTATCTCTCCTCTAATTTTTTTATTAACAAATAATTTCTTAATCTAGGATTCCTATTATATGATCAGTGATCAATTTGACTGCTTACGGATGAATAAATATTAAATGAAACATAAATCTTGTTTTACCTGACATAATTACTTTGTAATATAATTTTTTATAATCACCAACTAGGATAAGATAATTAAATTTAGACTTTCAAGAGAAGTTATATTTTTTTATATAAAGAAAAAAGAAAGTTGACAATTAACCATCAACTAGCATAATTCAATATTAATTTTTGAAGAAAATTAGATAGGGTCAGGTCATAGTGCAAAGTGCAGTGAACTTCATTTTCATTATAATTTTATAGTATTTTGAATTGTATAGAATATAGATTTCTAATACAAGTCTTTGTTCACTAGTCAAGGTCTTTAAAGACTAAATGCCTCATGAAAATTAAGAAGGGTTATTTATCTGGAATGTATAGATATACCAAAAATTGAATATTAATTTTCGTTAATCAGAAGTCTTGAATTCGTTTCATGATTATAAAGTCAAATTTGATGGGAGCGTTTTGCACAAACACACACCCTCTACCTCTACTATAATGTGAGATTTTCCAACGCCAATCCAAATTAGTTAGGCCCTAAAGCGATACCAAATACCCAATTTTATAAAATGAATACTAATTCGAAGCTATCTAAAATCTTAATTTAATAAGAAACAATATTTATCATCTTTTGTTTCGTTTTTAGAATTGATCAAATTAAAAGTAAAAAAATAAAATTAAAAATTAACTCCACATTTAAGATTGAAATATATATATATATATACTAGTTCTCGAACATGTACGTTGCACGTGTATCTCATGTTATTTAATACCAAACATTTCAAATGATAAAATTATTTTAGAATAATTGATGCATTATACAATATTTATAAGGGTAAAAATGATGTTTCTGGTAAAACATTCAACTAAGGTTGCAACTTGCAAAGATCAAAAGAATTTGAAGAATTTCTGATTGTATTGATAAAACCTTTTTATTTTAATCATGTGGGATACACTATATTTATTGGTAAAAAAAAATTACTACTTCAATTATATGATTTGTTAAGCTTGTCAAATATCTAACACTATATTTCCATACAAATGAAAGAAGTAAATTAAACAAAGCAATATATCAATAAGAAAAAAAATGACCAATGAATAAAAGATTACATAAGAACTATAAGATGTGAAAATATAAAGTATAATGGACTAATATTTTCTACTTAACTTATAAAGAGAGAAATTGTGTATATGAAAGGTTGTGAATGAATGTATTTAATTGTAGAAGCTAAAAAATTTAGCAATTAAAGCCATTAAAAAGTGAAAAATAATAAATTGTGACATCTAACCATGTATTCTCTTCAATTAAATATTGATATTGTATGAATCTCTCCATATGCTCTAACCTCTCTCTTCATATGCTCTAATGTTTAACTTTTTTTTAATCTAAAACGGTAATTGTTTTAAGTGCTCAAAATTCAGCAATTAAGAAGAAAAATTGTTAATGCAACTCAATGATAATGGCAAAAGGAATATTCATAAATGCACTTTAAATTATTACGGTAACATTTTAGTGGTATGTAAAAAGTTTTCTGTTATGGAANACATTTCTTCAGGACGTAAAACCAAAATCATAAGGTTAAGCGCAAAAAGTAATCAATCAATAAAGAGACATACCTGAGAGCAGAAACACCAGGATCACAAAAACATCAAAAATATGACCTTTTTGCCTCATTCCCACCTCCAATCTATCCCAGAAGTCAAACTGAAACAGATAAGAAAAACTTTTACAATCAGAATCCTCCAATGAAGTGTACACACACATAATATTCACGATAAAGTGAAAGGTTCAAACTTCAGCACTTTTAACCATGACAAATGGACATCAGTCCAAATGTTAACCCCAAATACAAAAATCCACTAGCTAGCTGAATTCAAAGGGCATAAACAGTTATACACAACATATATTATACACACACTCAGAATTTTTTATTTTTTTTTGAAACTATACACACACTCAGAATTGTTCAAAAATCGAAGTAAAAGATTCAAACTTCATCACTTTTAACCATGATAAACACACATTACTCTAAATTTTAACACCCACCAAGTACAAATTCCACGGTGTGTTCTTCCTTAACATTCAGCTAGCTGAATTCAAAGGGCATATGCATAACACACACACTCATAATATTCAGGAACCAAAGTAAAAGATTCAAACTTCAGCACTTTTCACCACGATAAGTGAGCACTAGTCCAAATTTTAACACCACCCAAGTGCAAAATCAACAATAAAAGGAGGGTAGGCGAGTTCTTTAACATTCAGCTAGCTGAATTCAAAGGACATATACACAATATATATACATACATACATATATATATATATATATATATATATATATACCAAAAAAATAAAAAATCAACCATCATAGATGAGGGATCATTTGCACTATTGCTCCTATTTTAGGTTGGTCTTTTATCTTAGTATGTTATTTTCATCGGACATAAAATTTATATTCACATCATAAAATTCTATAAATTATGTCTCACGTCCGTAAATAAGTTATAAAAACAGCCTTAATTGAAATGAGGGGAATTTTTTGTGAAATTAACTTGAAATAATTGCCTGTCCAAAAAAACATTGCCAATATGAAATCTCAATGTCCATGTCGCTCTATTTAAGCTCTACTCTGTCCAATATTACGAAAAAAGAGACTATGTATAAATGATTTTCAAAAATACCTTTTTACAAAATAAATAATGTATCATATTGAGAAAATCAAATTTTTTTTCTCCCTCTAAAATTCTTATATCATTTAAGCAATTATTTACAGATAATATACTTTTGCTTCAAAATTTTGCAAGGTTTCCACTATTAAAACATTTTCCAAAACACTTACAAAATTTTCCATTGCACTTTAGGACTTTGACCTCTGTGCAAGGAATGGAGCACCCTTCCCATAAAATTAGGGAACTCAACATTCCAGTTTCTCCAGCAGGCCACATTTAGACAAGCCCTGTCCAGTTGCCAATCAATCCTATATGCTGCTTCAACTCTGTTTTTCTTTTCTTTTTTTCCACTCCCTAATGTCCAATAGGAAAAGACATCAAATTTCGACGTTTAATGGTGGTGTTCCATTAGATCGCCGAGAGTTATCCTTCCACAGTTGCCACTGTCCAGCCGTTCAAACTGTTTGCAAATCAGCATTACATCTTTCTCTGTGATCTTCCCCATTTCTTTCAGCTTGTATATCACATATTCTGATTTACTGCAATCATATATAAGATGCAAAATCAACATCACATGTCCTAATGCAAAAGCAGGCATAGCCACATTTTTCATGTACGCTTATGTGAAAAGTTGCAGTAGGTACAGCTCAATAATATCAAGTTGTACTACGAAAGCATTAAGCAAGAAACAATTACGATAGTTGATCAAACAAAGAACGAGTAGTTTAACCAACAAACTGCAGAAATAGGATAACATTGTGCCTTGGAGGGAGGTGAAAGATGAGGCACGAAGGAACCTCTACGGCGTATAAGCTACGACCCATATAGTGAATAAGATCACCTAAAGATAATAGATCAGGTTCAGTCTAAAAAACCCTTCACTCGTTCAGTTTCCAAACAAGCCAGTTAAACCAGATACTTTACATATTTAAAATTTGCTACTTCCCACAGGAACAAGTACCAAGTAACTCTGCTTACTAAGGCTTAGGTAAATGGGAAAAAATCACCTAGTGTCTTTTTATCTCTGCTGGGACTTGAACCCTGTCTCTCCAAGGTTTGCACCCATCTAATTGACTATAATGTCACACCGTTAGTGTAATCCTTACAATTATATAGAGGTACATACTCGCTATGCTCTCAATATAGGGCCAGACAAGCAGAATTCAATCTACGAGCTCCACAGAAAGGCGCAAATATCATGAACAAAATAAATTCGCACATATGTTCATGGCAGTCACTGGAAAATATGATTAAGATAATTTAACAATTCCAAGTTAAAAATTAAGTTGAACGTTCCAGTCAAAATCAAGAGACGAGAAAAGCAAAAACAAATATTTCTTACAACTCACTTGAATCACTAAAGAATAGTCTGGGTTAGTATGTCACGAGAACTCTGTATTTACTTTAGGCATGAAAGGCCATTCTGATAACAGGAGATGCAACTAAAAAAAAATTTATATCATAAGGTATTTTTTTTCATAAACAGTAACAAGTAGGTACCAAACAGAATACAGAAATAGCAAGGACTTGTCCTCCACTAAAGTATTAAAGGGCCGTCTAACAAGTCCAAAGTATGTGTCATGCTATTTACGAAATTTCACCTACAACAACAATCTAACTTTTCTATACACCTGGATTTCACATACGGAATAGGGTTTTTTTTTCCTTCAAAGCATCTGTTGTTCCTCTCCATGCAGACTGTCCATATAACATATAAATGTTCCCCTTTTCCATGGAACTTAAAAACATTTTACTAAATAACATTACTAGGATTCCATGGACAATGAGACACCTACACGTGAATCTGAGATGCGTAAGTTGATCTGCCAAATCAATTTAAGTAATGAGATGAAGAATATTACAGACCTTTAGAATGTGGTTACCTATTTGCTCGAATAATAGGTAAAATGATTCATTTACTATCTATTCAAGTATTACTTGACTAGAGAGCAAGCTCAGTATACATCAAGTGGTTAGGTTACTGGAAGGACACAGGTCAGAAATCAATCTAGCATATCCTGGAACCTGGAATATGGATCCTGAAGTCCTAAATAGTCTCAAACTAAGAGCAGAAAAATAAAAGACACTCATCCAGTAAATAACTAGATCACGTTTACTACAACCAAAACTAAACTTATAACTAACAGTCTAAGACTACTGCTGAAACCATTGCTAGGGCAGTTCTGTGAATAACTGATCCAGGTAGTTGACTTGTTCATAACCTAGCGGGATCAGAATAAGCCCATGAGATAAATAAGGATAAGCATGTAACCTTTATCCAAGATATGAGAGTTTGCGAGTAATCAAAAGGAATCAGACATCAGACAAGAAGCACATATAAGTTGTTAGCTGACATCAGACAAGAAGCACATTTAAGTTGTTAGCTTCGCGATGTTAAGCAAGTTTTACTGAACAACGCTCCAAGAATTTTGAGATGTCACCTCAACAAGCAATTTCAGAATTAAGCATCCGTATTCTTAGCTAACACTTGCTTTCTCTCGAGAAAAAGATAGCAGATTCTTGAGTTAGAAATAGTCTTACTAACCGGTACACTGCATCAGTAAACCCCTTTTGGTGTAAAACATATTCTAATTTTGAGAAAGTAGTGTATAACATATTCTTAAAAGTAACAAAAGCTACATTGTTATTGGTCCATATTGGGTTCATCATTATACCATGGAAATGTTACTGCAGAGCATTATAGAGATCATTGTTATTATAGTTACAAAGTGTTGGGTTTTATTTGCCCTGATTTCTTACCATCTTCTCTTTATTTCTTGATTTCTGTAGTACAGAGCACTGAGAACTTGGGCTTGGAGATGGAGAAGAGAATGGTTTCTGATGAAGAAGACAATGTAAAGGTGATGAAGACTAAAAAGGAAAAAGTAAAGGAATGGAAATGGACCGTCGAATCATTTGATCTAATCTGAACCATCGAATCATTTGATTTAATCTAGACCATCAAATTTCTCTCCGATTCTATTAATTTTTTGCTCTTCATGCGCAAGAACTTCTAGGGGCAACGCGCTAGGCGTGTGTATTAAGCCAAAAAGGAAGGAATTTCAAGGGTTGAAGATACAAACTACAAGGTAAGAAAAATCTGAAAGGTGCTATATTCAGATACGTAGTGTTGGATTAATGATAATATATCACATATTGTGAGGCATAACTCTATTAGATCTCGATTGTTTTGGTTGCCATGGGTAAAAGGGGTGCAATGACTACAGATGACTTGAATTGGAGCAGTTTGATGTTAAGACAACTTTCTTAATAGCGAACTTGAGAAACAAATTTATATGAAACAACTAGACGGATTAGAAATTGAAGGAAAAGAAGACTGATTAATTGAAGAAGAAATACTTGTATTGATCAAAACAGTCTCAGAGACAATGGTATGAGAGCATTGATTTCTTTATGTTGAGTATAGATTTTTTGTTGTTTAAGGAGAATGTAAGATATTGCACTTTTTCCGGAAGTTGAATGATGGTTCATTCATTTACTTGTTATATATCAATGACAAGCTCAATCCTCTCAAGGATATGCAGAAAACTAGCACTTCGAGGAGACAACCAAATAATGAGTATTTTGTGAGGAAATTCAGTAGTGAGAGAACTTTTTGAGAACCTCTTTGTGAGTGAAATTTGACAGGTGAATCTCTCTAGCTTTGGGTTCTAAATTTTTAATTTTAAATCAGTACTCTTTCTTAATATTCTAGATATAGACGATATGCTCCTCCCCAACAATTAATGTAGGTCTCTACCTGATGGATTCACTAAATCTTTTTTGACTTTCTATTGTCTTATTACTATCAGTAAGGGTTTCATAACAATTACACCTTATATCTACTATTCCAAGGTATGCAGCTACAACTTATGGCAGGCACATTCAGGTTAATTTAACAATTACTAATGACGTCTGTACAAGGGTTTGCATGGAGCCACTTCGGCGATGAATAGTGTGGACAAGCCATTTCATAAGTTTATTAGGGCCTTCTATTGAATTTAAAACCTAAATCTCCCATGCTAAAATTCTGAAACCAACATTTTTGTTTTCAAATTCTGATGATGCCACTATTTGAGATTGTTGGTCACCATTTATCTCTGTAAAAGTCCAAAGACTTAATTCATCAAATCATATTCCAAAAATATATCATGCCATAAAACGGATGTTACGCACCTGGGCCCTCAAGGACAAAATAACAGCATATGTGTTCCTTGTGGAACCAGACAGTGATCTAACAAGAGACAGGTTAGCAGCCACAAAACAACTTTTTTCACAAGTGATATACTCAAAATGATGGCAAGACTTTTGGACTAATTCTTTTTTCTCTGGATGTTATGCTTTATCCTTCAATGTCCTAAATTGGTGCCTCTTTTGAGCGGATTGTAGATCAACGTTCTCCGGAATGATTTTTATTTCATCCTGAGAAAATTAAAATATATAATCTAGCTATTGATGAATGAAGAATGTGTGTTACTATGACTGGAGAAAAACATAAGAAACGTGGTGTTACAAAAAATGAGAAGAGGCACTACTGTTCCAAACTCTTCTATTGATGTTATCAAGTCAAACAGGATGGTTAATTCCTTTCAGAAGAAACCTCAATGATTAGGAAATAGAAGGATTCTTTTGGTTGCAGAGACTTCCTAGCAGTTCCTCTGTTTTCTTCCCCTGACTCCATCATATGGAAACTCAACTATGAAGGACTACCCAGCTATGGCATGATGGTTCATATGGAAGGAAAGAAGTACTAGACTTTTTGAAGACCAAAAGAAAAATGTAGTTGATCTTAAACTGAAGTGTATATTTTTGCATAACTTTTGGAGCGACACGGCAATGTATTTAGAGCTGGAAACCATGGTTGAATTTCTCAGTTCTTTACACACTGTAAAGCTCTCTTTTTAGATGTACTCATTCTGAGCATTCCCATTTATTATCAAGAAAATGCAGTAAGTACAAAGTAACGTATATCTCACATTTCCTTAATATGTGCTTACATCAAAACTTTTTTAATTGGTAATGTGTTTATTACGAAACCAATCAAAAAAAAATAGAGAAGGCAATGCACTTCGAACTTCCGAAGCAATAAAAGTATGCAACTCATACAAGTGCATGTCATAAACTGAAAGAATTTTTAAGGTTAAGAGTCATTAACCACCAGTAACTATCTACAAATTTTGGGGAGCTTACAGGATGTGTAGACCTTAGATTTTCTAAAAAGATATCTATGAATTTAGATACCTTCCTAACCAAAACTAAATCAAGTCTGCAGGTTGAAAGTACGTAACTGCGGACAGTAATCAAACCAAAACCACATTCTAGCATTTTTTGCTATTAATGGAATGTAAAAGATAAAATTTCTCTAATTGTTAACTAAAATCTAGTATAATTACAAGTTCAATGGCTGCAAACTATACCTATTTTTGCACCTAAACTTAACAATGAACATGCTTTCAAGTTCTAGTAACTTCTATATGCTAAATTCATCTGGCTAGCATGTATCCGGGAAGCTGTAAAAATGAGGACAAATGCCAATTGAATATCCAAACATTACGAAGATTTCGACTGTTGAAGCATTGATGCAGAGGAGGTTGACAGTAAGTAATGTTTTCCATTGATAAAGTACAAACAAGTTGTAAAAGTGAAAGTGCGAAACTTAAATGACCAGTGTTAGCAACAATGAAGTTTTTAGTCCACTGTGGTCACTTTAAGTGCAAATAAACAAAATAAACAGAGAAGGTGCATCAATGTGAACTTCATTATCTATATGTGATATGTACTTACCTTTTCTCCTAATCAGGTTAAAGGCAATTACATTTTGCCAAGGTAATTATGCATTTTCAAGCAAGGCTATTCCAAATGGACCAACGTGGATAAAATTAGCCAGACAGGATCTTGGCTGGCAAGTACTGGCAACTTCACAAATCAATAAAAAAACAACTGGCAATTTCACGGTTCAAGCAACCATTTGTAATGATTGTGGATCTAACATGGTCTTATACACGTGTTTGCTAGCTTCACTTCAACAATATCTTGTTACAATGTCGATCAAGCACTATAACGAGATAAGCTTGCCAGGGTTACCGCCACTTAAATCAAAATCTAGTGTTGCTTTAATTATCAATTTATTCAGTTATGCTTATTAAGAAACTTCTGAAAAAAGCACACCGAGAACAAACACAGAGCAAATCATTAGAGGAAAGAAATCTGCACTTAAAAATACCAGCTACGGGTCCTGTGCTTCACTAACAAATAAATCCTTAGAGATAAAAGCTTAACATGATCATCCACTATTTCATTTGTTCCGTCTATTTTGATGCTGAAGCATTCTCTTTTACTTGGAAAGAATTAATATACACTCTACTGATTGATCCTACTGAACCACTACCCACTCTCAACATTGACTAGTTTCCTGTTTCAGCTGGTTTGAACAGCGAACTTCCCTACCATTTCTTTAATGTGAGAGAGAGTCCATCTATTGTACTACCCCTGGATCCAGTACCCTAAGTGTGACGGTAGACAAGAAAGCATATCAGCCAGAAAACCTGAAATGCATTCAAGTCTTAAAAAAAAAAAGGATCTTGTTGCATCCATGCATTGCTTCTTCATTTTCTCTTTCTGTTACAAATTAAGGAGAAAAGGAGAACAATTCATATATGTTAATTCCAAGACAACCAAAAACCTGCAAGGAATCTGTGGTTTTCTGCCAAATCAATTGAATGAGCAGACTCATCCGCAAGTTAATGTTCTAGAAGAGCTATAGGCTTGAGCTTGACTAACATGTTTGCTGAGAAACCCAGGTTCCAACAGACGCAAACAACTAAAGTCTAAGGACAAATATAGACAACACAAAATTCAAATGCAAAGCCCAAGCATATAATATATCACATCCACAGCTTCCTTGAGTGTGACTATGGCAAGTATAAGCAAATAGAGTTAAAATTAATGAAAGTATTTTAAAGAAAAATAGCATTAACTTCAAAAGGAATAGAAAACTTTTACCTCACGAATCCATTATTATCAATATCAGCAGCAAGAAATTGAGCAACAGTCATATCCTGATCAAGCACCCATTTTGCCATTTTCCGATGACGTTTATCTATTCTGGCCTCAGCTAAGTAGAGAAAGGCTCGAGCAACTGCAAGTGTAGACACAAGCAACCAAATGGATGCAAAGATACGACCGGTCATTGATTGGAATGCCCTATCACCATACCCGACAGTGGTAACAGACATAACTGACAAATAAAATGCATCTATCCACCCAAGCTTCTCAACAAAATGCATAACAGCAACCCCAACCCCAATACAAAGAACCACAACACCCAATGCCAGTGCCACCTTCATTCTTATCCTCATCCTCCCCTTCTTCACATCAATTATATAAGACCTAGCATCATGTGATTTCCCACTCTTAATACTCCTTAACAAGTAGTTCTCTTGCAAATCAAGCACATAACTAACCATCCCACTAAGCAAAATATCAATAAAACCAAATCCCACAAGCACAAACAAGATAGAGAACAACTTAGTAGGTGTACTATCAGGAGTTATATCACCATAACCAATAGTACACATAGTAACAATACAAAAATACAAAGCATCAACAATGGGGTGAGTTTCAGTAGCTTTAAAATGATCCTTAAAGCAAGAATATATCGCCACCCCAAGTGTCAAGTAAAGTATCAAAAGCACAACCCCTTGTCCAACAATTGAAATTTTCCCAAATTGGGGTGGCTTAGAAACAGTTGAATGTTCAAAATCATTTATAACAGCCATTGCTGGTGCTGTTTTAGACCTATGAAGATTGCTCTTCGTCCAAGAAGGGTAATTTGGGTCAATCAACCAAGAATTCTGATTATCAGCTGTTTCAAGATTTGTTGAAGATGAACAAGCAGGAGGGTCTGGAGATATTAAGTTCAAGGTCAAAGCATCAATAGCAGTTGCAGAAGCTTCAGCGGGTCCAAATATAATCCGTTCTTTGAGTTCAGAAGGGGTAAGAGGGACAGAAACAGGAGGGATTGAAATTTCATCGTGTTCAGGTAAAGGGCAGAGGGAAATAGGAGATGGGTATGTGAGGGATGATACTTTGGGGCTGAGATATGAAGGAAGGAGTGGCTCTTTCTCCATCTGGGTCTCGCCGGAAAACAGCTAATTGGCCGGTCGGAATACCAGAAACTGGGAGGCAGTTCTTGAAATTATGGGCTATGGAATGGAACAGACCAAAGAAGAGAAACAGGAAAAGGTCTTGTTTGGCTACAAAATAAAGAATAACACATTAATTAATGGATAGATTAATGTTAATTAATCATAGTACTAATCAATAGTGCTTGACTTGAATTTTATAAATGTATTATGAAATTGTTTCGCAGCTGGATAAGAAATAATTATTATTCGTATTAAGTTTTGGGTAACTTATACGATGTTTGATGATAAAAAGAAAATAAGTTATTGATATATATAATTGATATGGCGTTTAGTTAATATTTATAAAATTTCTATAATTAATATATGTAAAAATTAGAAATGAACTTATGCATTGCAGTAATTATTTGTAGAAATCACGACAGGAGTGAAGACATACGAAGTATAAAATTGTTTTTAGTTTTAAAAGTTGAAGACAAAATTAATGATTTTTTTTCTATTTTTTCTTCAGTATTGATTGTGCTAGAAGATTACAAACACCTTAATAGATTAAATATTTTTTCTTTTTTTATTAATAATAAAATAAAAATTTAATGTTTGAGGAGAGATTATATCCTAAGTACTACGTATTATCCTATGTTAGACGAGTAATTAAGGACGGAGAAATACTTTCTTTAAAAGTTATCAATAATGATTTCTAAAAATAGTTATTTCAAATTATTATTATTTTAAAAGTTTAAAATAAAATTAATTACTATCATTTTTCTATTTTATCCTTCATAGTAATTGTTTTCGAAAAGTACAAATAACATAAACAGAAAGTGATAGATGAATCGAATTGATCTAGATTTTAAATTTCAATTGATTAAAAATAATTAAAAAGATAAAACTTGTTTCACCAATTAAATATTATTTCTATATAATCTCCATTGAATTTTTTAAATTTTTTTCAATTATTACATAATTAGCTTAAAATTATCCTGAAATCTTACATTTTTTTGTGAGATGAATATCACTTGGTATATTTATTAATATACCAAGCCTCAAGGAATGTACTTATTTAATTTTTTGAAACCTTACTTCATTTTCCTCATAAATTGATGGAATTGACATAAAGACATGACTTTAATTTCATGTTTAAATCTTTATAACGCTATAAAGTTATCAATTATCTTAAGATCAATGTAGCAACTTCTTAATATTTGTGTAGGCACGCAATTTTCAAATAAAGCTTTATTCAACTTGAATTTGAATTAGTTAGGTTTCAATGTAAATATCGAACACCTGATTACATAATTATTTTTGGCAGCCAAACACGGCCTTGTGTAGTACTTTTGATTTAGTCATATGTTTTGTGGCCATACTTTTTCCTTTTTTACCATTACAGATGATCCCTTCCTCAAACTTTACAACACACGTAATATATATATATATATATATATATATATATATATATATAATATTTTTGGTTGAAACACACGTAATATTATATGGTCACCAAAGTCAAATCTCTCTTCTTGGATTTTAGCTATTTGTATTACTCAATCTTATTTACCAAAAATAAATAAAATTTGACTAAGATACCTGAATCAAAATAGGCTAAATAATAGTATGAAATTATATTAAATATTTTAGGAAATTTAGCTAACTAGTCAAAAAAATCAACTTATTTAGTGATAATATTCATACTTTAATAATATATTAGTAAACATGTCAAAAATGTCATTATTTTAAAAATAAATAATTATTCTGATATTATTAATATTTTCTCTCTCGTTATTTACACCTTTTTTTTCTCTCTCATAGATTACACATTTTCCTATATTTATGTAATTGGATAAATGACATTTTTAATGTCATTTTAATTTTTCTTTCTCTTTTCTTAAGCTTATCAATTTCTCTCTCTTACTTCTTCCTAATCAAATCCCCTTTTAGTGTTTTTTTTAATTTTTTTTGTTTTGTTGTTGTTCTTAAAACATTTTTTAGTTAACAATGTTTTCTCGATGACAAATTTCACAAATAAGGTCCAAAGAGGAGTCTAGTGTAGGATGGAATCCACATTCGGTCCATGGTATTCGGTATTTAAATTAGTGATCAAATTCAAATTAAAAATTTTCATACTTTCTAATAAAAGAGAATATGTATACGAGGGGACTCGAACCAGAGACCTCTTTATTAAGAATAAATAAGTACTTACCATTCTATCAATAGCTAGTATGAAATTAATTTATTTATGAAAAGAAGAGGAAGAAAACATGACAACTAGTTTGAAAATTAAAACAATGAAAGCATAGTCTAAAATAATGTTAGATATTTATGAGGTTATAAATCATATGATTAAGAGTAAAATGAAAATTTTAAAACTATAGTAAGATACATTCATTTTTAGACGAACTAAAAAAGATAATAATATCACACAAAATAAGATAAAATTAAATAAATTTGATCGAGTGACCATATTTTATGAACTAATTTTACACCGTCTAACTAATTATCCCAACAAAATGATTGAACCACATGATCAACTCTTCATAAGTGTTTAGGTGAAAGATTTAAAATACTTGTGAGTTCTCATTATTTAAATCATTAAATGAAATTAAGATATTGGCATAATTTAGCTGTCAAAAGAAAGAATTAAACGGTGCAAAAAATAAACTAGTTATATTTAAGTTTTCTAATTAAAGTAACATATATTGTGATTGGCTTGTTTTAATTAATGTCAACTCTCTGACAATATCAAAACATATACGTCAAATATATTTTATGTTAAATAATGCAAAACTTACTATAAATGTATTATTTATGTCCTAATATATTTGGTGATGCGTCTGAATATTATATACTCCATTCACTCCTATGCTATCGCAAGTCAACTAATTTTTTCTTTTAACTATAAACTTTTCTAAGTTATTAATTATGTTGATTTATAATACAAGGTATATTTTTATATAGTTTTTAAATATGAAAATATTATTATATTTAGGATATTATATGAAAATAATGATAAATATTTTGATTACTTGGATATTATATTAAAAAATTATCTCGTAATCTAATGAAATCTTTTTTTTGTCGTGCCAAATTTACTAAATCATATAGTTAAAAAGGCATTGTGCTTGCCTCTTTAAGGTCGTCTCAGAATTGAATTGTATATATTCACATGCCCGATAAATATATCATGACAATTAATGGAGTCATGTTTATCAATTTAACTAATATTTGAAGTTAAATTGAATCAGATTTTTTTTAGTATTCTAAAATTAAAATTTAATTATTTAAAAATTATACAAAAAAATATTACAAATTACAACATTTCTTATATCAATTTGTTTAAAAAGTATACATCTTATTATCAATCAAAATTTATATAATTTAATCTCGATAAACAAAGCGTAACGAATAGTCTTATATAGATCTTAAATGTGTTAGAATATGATATATGGAAAATAATTTACAATGGAACCCAATTATTTTCTTTTTATAAAACCAAAAAACTCATAAATCTAAAATTCTTGTCTAAGAAATTGTTGCTAGAACAGAGATCTTATTCCAAGAATATCTAGATGTCTCTCTTTATCTTTTCTATTACCTATGAGAGAAATGTGTCAACTATTTCTTTTTCTTTCTTAAAAAAATCAAGTATCCAACCAAGATCTCATCATATCATACAATATATATATATAAAAATATAAAACTTACTAATTACTCCATATAGCTAAATTTCTGGCTGTGATGAAATAGAGGTGTAGATAACACTTTGGCCCACATTAAATATACAGTATATAAAATGAATAGTGAGATGCACAGCCTGTTCTATGGTACAAATACTGAACCAACAGACATTTCAAAATCATTGCCTAATAAGCCAACAGATACGTGAAAATGACATTTAATTACCTCTATCCAGTTATGTACATCCAATCATTAAATTTTAAAAAACACTAGCTGTTCTCAATTGCAACCATAATAAGTCAAACATAATATTGTGCCTGGTGCTTTTTTTTCCTAACAAAAACTTGCACTTGTTTATTTTGGGAATAATCCCGAATTTAATGAACGGCACAAATCGAGATCGAAAAGTAAAAAACTGGACCATAACATATTGAAAACCGAATATCAAATTCTTTCAATACCGTACCAAACCGATAGATAACACTCCCAACTAGAGAGTTTGTGAGTACTACAATACACACCGCAATCAAGTGTCTGATATAAATACAAAATAAAGCATTATATTATCATGCCTGCCATTGCTGAATCACTCAATCGTCATCCTCAAGAACATTGCGACGCCTCTGGATCTGAGAAGTGATCAGAACAAGCATGCAAGAAGATTCAAGATTGGGTTAATAAAATGAGAAGGATCAAAAGGTAGAGCAGAAGAGCGAAGAGCGACTTACTGTTACTTTCGTTTGCTTAGTGGTTTGGGTGTTAATTTGTTCAAGCAATTCTATAAGTTTCTGCTCAGAAACCTGCAAATGCAAACATCGTCCCAACCAAGGCAGTGAGGCCACCATAACTAATCAGATGGAAGAAAGACTAAAGGAAAGAGGAATAGAACTTGCCTTTTCTGTGATCTGACCATATTGAGCAGCTCGGAGTATAACATCTTCCACTCCTCTGGCCTTGTCAGGCTTCACAAGAGCAATTCGAGCAACTGGCTCATACAAAATTGAAATCCAGGCCACAGGCCATATAGCAAGTGATTAGAAGAAAATAGAGGCCAAACTTAAGTAGGGACTAGCAGAAAGCCCAGAAAATTTAAGGTCTCACACTAAATAACTGCTTATAAAATGAGAGAGTGAGAAAACCTAGATATGCTTCATTGTGGTGTCAAAGCAAAGACAAAAACGAATAAACAAAAAAATTAAAACAGCAAAGACCACCAATTATTCTGGTAATAACACTTGCCAACTAGATAATTGATCAACTATATAGAATGCCTACAGTTAACAAAATAAGGGCCAATAACCAATTTCATTGGTAAACCAGTTAATCTTATAAAAGGGAGGTAAAATCTACAATTGTGCATGTGAAGATGTTTAATAATCTCAAGAGACAGAATATCTTGGATCACACAAGACACTGACGAATAGGCCAAGTCCACAATGCATAATCGGGTAACACGTAATGAGGAAACCAAAAAAGTAACTAAACAAAATACATTTGAGGCATTGCAAACAAGGGCAATAAGAATTGGTACATGGGTTTTAGTCCCCGAAGCTAATACACAGGCAAACAAGATTTTTCTTTTTGCTGCCATTGTTATATTTTCGCATTGTAAGGATATTTTCCATTCTTTTTCAGTCTCTCTTCCTTTGTTCGGTAAGTATCTTCTTCAGTTTCTCTTCCTTTCTTCTTTCTTTAATTGTCAATTCTATATATTGAAATGATTATTTCTAGTTTCAAATAATAGTTGGGGTCTGAACAATGAATTGAGAAATTCGTAATGGAGTTTTGAGATTTAGATCCTAAAATAGTTCCACCATTGAGAACAAATAAATTGGTGGTGTTGTGAGGAATTTAAAGTACTAAAAGCATCTAGCAAAAGTTTTATAGGAGACTGAATGATTAGCCATTGTTGGAAATTGATGAAGTTTGGGAAAATGATGGCTATTAGGTTATTACCCGTGACCTAGATAATTGGGAGGAACTCAGCACCAACAAAAGTTTAATGCTTTAGTTTGTTGATTGCTAGGAAGGCCTGCCTGACACGTGAAGCATTGAGGAAGAAAGGAAAGATCATATTCCCTTGGTGCTCTTTATGTGGGGAGACTGAGGGTCCTATTTTACATTGCCCTTTCACAACCCATATTCGGTCCATGTTTCTTAAAATCTCAGAAGTGAAGTGGACTATGCCACACACAGCAGATTTATTGAGCTACAAGATTAGAATCGGAGGGAGCAAGAGACGGAAGACTTGGTGGAATTTAATCCCACACCGTATTTGGTGGACAGTGTGGAAAGAGACGAATAGTAGAAATTTTGAAGATATATCCAGTTCCATTCACAAAGTTAAATGGAATTGCATTGTATCTCTATTTTTTAGGTGTAAACAGACAGGATAAGAGGATTCAGATCAATTCTAGAATTTTTAGGATTCTTGCAAGCGTTACTTCTCCATCTTTTTCTCTTCTTTTTAAAAGGTCTCCAGCATACCCTTCCTTAAATGCTGATGAATACAATGTTACCAGTTCTTTAAGACAGAGAGAGATAGATTTTAACGACTTAAGGCCTAATACAAGTTGATGAATTGAACTTGGTAGCTTATGAATTTACATGGTTAAGCCTATGTTATAGATTGTGAGTTGTTGAATACTCACAAAATTTGATAACACATATTGGAGCTAAAGCTTTAAGGTAAGGTAAGACTAACTTACTAGTTGAGATTTTGATAAAAGTTATGCTTCCTACGTGTATAATAAAATGCTTAAAAGTGTGTTTTGTGGCTAAGCACCCCTGAGGGAAAGGGAATACTTGTTTCACCATATTTATGACTCACTAGTCAGTGCAACTAAAAAGCAAAAAGGTTAAAAGTGACGAATGATTTAGAATTGCCTCATGTGATGTATGGCTCAATTTTAAAATATATATGTTAATGTCGAACATGACCTTGCTATATGCCCTTAGTTACTAATGTGATCACACTCAGTTTTGGAGAAGTAGTCAACCTCATCGAGCATGAGTGCCACACTGGCTAGGTTAGCAACTTCACACACGGATCTCAATTTATCAAATTCAATTACAGTATCAATTTAGACTCAGTTATCAATTCGCAAATCATTGTATTTTTGCTGCAATTCACGTTTTGTTCAGTAAGTCTTACTCCATTGTCTAGCGGTAGTCAATAAGACTTTCACTTTTTTGATTGTTACTGAGTACCCTGCCATTGGTACTAAGCCCAGGAGTGCCTGTTTCCTTGTTGGATGCAGACACAGATACCACTGAACCCGGTGCCACCTTTTAACTCAAACCTAGTATCCAGTTCCAGCTCTCTCTACTATTCATTTAGTGGGAGATCGATCTTAGTTCATCTCAGACATTTTGTACTCCATGGAATGCTCTCAAGACCTTTTGTTTGTTTATTTTCATAATTTTTTAGTAATTCTTTTAGAAGCTCATGGTTTTGACTTGGCTAATAGGTTTTCAGATATTTAGTTTCGACTGGATTTATTGTCTTGGGAGGCATTGATCCCCATACCAGCTTAATGAATGAGTTGAAAGCTCAATCCAAGATCAAAGATATGATGGGAACAAAACCAGCTTCTGGAAGGACAACTGGCATGTGGTTGGAAATTTGGGATTGGTATTTCAAGATGTTTTCAACTTAGTCATCAGCAGAGGACAGTAGCAGTCTAGCAGATATGTGGAGACTCCCAGGTTGGAATATCAATTTTAGAAGACAAATCAGTGAGTGGAAAGTTCAGAGGCTGACTTCTTCAGAGCACTTGAACAATCTTCGGGATTACAAACAGGTGAATATGTTCTTTGGTGGCAAGGCAAAATCAAAGAGCTATTCAGGGTCAATGCAGCACACAAACTGTTGACTCAACCCAATAAGAGTTAGCAACTGGCCATGGAAACAAATTTAGAATGCCAAAGTCCCTCATAAAGTAGCTTGTTTTGTGTGGCTGCCCATTCACAGCTCAGTTATGGAGTATTTACTTAAACCTCAAAGCCATATTCTGGTCTTTTCCAGGTAAGGTCTCAGAAGCGCTCAGTAGTTGGGAAGGAATAGGATCACATGCAAGAAATAGGAGTAGATGGATAATTGCCTCTGCCTTGATTTGGTGGATAATTTGGAAGGAAAGCAACTCCAGATGTTTTGAGAGTTTAGAGGATGATGTGCAGAAGGTCAAGTTAAACTTCATCTTACGGGTATGTTATTGGTGTAATCAAATTTACTCCAATGATACTATCTCTATTCTTTGATGTTTTAGACTCATTATAGAAAGAGTTAAGATATCTTTAGAACTTTCTTGTAAATATGGTATCAGTAGTAGTACTACCTAACTACTGCTTTGGGTTCATTGATTTATTTTGAGAAAGTTAACATTTTATAGACAAAATACACCAATAGTGTATTTCAGTAGTAATTACATCAGGAGTTTAGAGTGAGCAAACCAAATATATCTATCACCTATACTCCTCCTAAACTATTTAATAGTGAGTAATATCCTCCAGCTTATTGGGGAGTACATAGTTACACCAAAAATAAAAGGTTATAAGGCAATTCAGTTTCAAGCTCTGGAAAGGGATGCTCTTGTTTCCAAAACATCTTTGGTTCCTTTCCTTCCATATTTTCCACCAAATGCAAGCAAGGACAATCTTCCATCTCTCCTTATGGCCTGACATATTTCCTTCTCTACTCCATCCTGTTAGGGCTTCTGATGTATGCCTTAGCATGGACCAACTAATACCCCTCAAGTTAAAAAACACATGCCACAATTTCAGTGTCACTTTACAGTGAATGAAGAGATGGTTTATTGTCTCTGTTTCTCTTTCACAAAAAAAGCACCCAGAACATAATTCCCTTCTCCTTTTCATTAGATTGTCCTGAGCTAGTACTACTTGACTGGCTACCAACCAGGTGAAACAAGCCACCTTCTGGAGTATCTTAACATCCATATCATCTTCAGGCCATGATAAGAGCATTGCAGCTGACCTATCAAGGTGTCTGTAAGCTGATTTTGTTGTGAATTTCTTTTTTCTGGCTCTAAACCATTGTAGACTGTCTCCATTTGTGTTAAGGTTATTCGTCTCCTCCAAAGAATTGAAGAAATCTGTGAGGTTGTCTATTTCCCAGTCATTCAAGAAATCTTTGGGTTCATTGATATAAAATACAGTTCCAATTTTTTTAAAAGAAAATGACGGAAATTCTCTTTTAGTACTATAAAAAAAAAATTGGGGCATGACACATTGTCATAATATGGGACAGAAGGGAATGATTGTGCATAGACAGTGTTGCACACATGGGTAACCCAAGTGCTAAAGCAATAGAAAAACTGAGGCAGGTACATTTCCAATACTGAAAAAGAACATCCCTTCTCAACATAAAAGCGTTAATATATCTTACAATTTAAGATGTCGTAGAATTCTTTCAAAGTTATGTTGGCAAGCACTATTGTACTTCATCACCTTGTAAGAAAATGTAATCCTTATTTCTTTTCTAGCTTCAAAGCGCTAATGTATTTGAGAAATATACGGTTAATAATGTTTTTTCAACATTATATACACTCTCTGCATCCAAAATTCACAACCCCAATGTTTCAAAGGTGAAAGATATGAACTTTACTCTTTGGTAGGCGAAGAATGCGCCTAAGACGTGTAGCAGATGCCTTCAAATCTTTTGATTACTTAGATTTATAAAAGAACCACATGCAAGTATTAGAAAAATTGATGCAAGTCATGAACTTAAGTCAGAGCATCAACGTTATGAGTGGAGAAGACATACCAATAGTGGGAGCTTAGTTTGACCCTTCTAGAAGACCTAGAAGAGTTGCATCACCAAAAAGATTATTTCTTTTTATAACCTTGGTGTCCGTGCCAACTTGCGCGCACCTCGACTAATTCCACAAGATACCTTCCACCTCTCACTAGCAACAGGTACAAGTAACTCTGTCACCAAGGCTAGAACAAAAGGGAATAAATCGCCCAGTGTTTGTTTCTGATGAGAATTGAACCCGAGACCTCATTGGGCTAAAAACACTTCATTGGCCACTAGGCCACACCTCTTGGAAAAGATTTTTAAAATTTACTTGATGATGTCGAGCCAATTCAAGAGACCAGCAACTAAAAATTGGTCCCAAAAGCTAACACCTTCATAATGAGCTAATAAAATGCACCTCTATGCATGATGCCTAAGAAAACCCTCATAAAGTATGCTTTAAAGGGTCCTCTTCGATTTCCCTTATTCCCAAGAGAAATTCATGATGTCTATTGCCTTTGCCTTAAGGCCAGCCTTAAGCTACACCTAAGAGATGCCTTTGGACGTCAGATCCAGTTCACATGGAAACTAAGAGACATTTTATGGTGTTTGCTTGTATCATATATGTTCTAGTTACAAGGTCAAAATTTCTAAAGCAATAAAATCTGCAACTAGATTGGATGTCAGGTTCAATCTTACTTCTACCCATCAAAAATAAGAAAATGTTTATTCACTAAAATAGAGAGTAATTAACTACAAAGAAGATGATTTTCAAATATAAACGCAAAACTAGACAAATATTGTAGAGTTCTTAATTCATAAAAAATTAAGACATCAAACATTTGGAAAATAATTCACACAACATGCACCTACCTCTGGCCCTTGCTTCAGAAGTCAGAATCTGAGAAAGCATCATTTGCCTTCGCTCATCAGCCTCCCTACATCAATAACTTCCATAGTGGATATCAAATGTTGAAAGAATTATTATGTTACTAAAAATGACAACATTTTGAACAAATGAACTATACAAGAATAAACCTTTTAGCATCATCTTGGGATTTCTGCTGGTCAGTGTTTTGTTGAGTTCCCTATTTGCCCAACGAAAACATTAGTGAAGATATTGTGTTCAAAGCTTGACAAGGTATAACTGAACATCAAAAACACAAAGTTTATATACAGAGACAATTATTTACCACGCCCTGTTTAGCCATGAGCTCTTGCATTCTCCTTTGTCTGATAGCTTCCAATTCTGGGTCAGCCTACAGTAATTGCAAAAAAGAAAAGGAATCAGTCTCTCATAAACCATATCACAGTTTCATTTCAAGCTTCAAAATTGACCACTTATTCTAAGTTTCTAACAATAGTCCAACTAAAATTAACTTCTCCAGATTTGATAAAACTAACTTAGAAATCCATAAACAAAATCTTCATGCATTCAGCCAAAACCCATGTTGCTCGGACTCTCCAAAACTGATGCCTCACCCATACCAGATACTCTCAAAATAGACTACATTTGGAGGATCCAACACCCACAATTTTCAAAGAGTGTGAGCAACATATATAGGGCGAAATCCCAAAACAAAAACAAAGAAAAATTCAATTCCAAGCTACACAAAGGCACTGCTCCCACCACAGATGCACTGCCAGTCTCCCTTATTCCTTTTGACCCAAAAAAAGTTCTCGGCCAAAAAAGTTATCAATTAAAGGAGAAAGTTACCAACTTTCAGCTGTATACCCAAAAAAATCATAGCTCAATATAGTAGAAATACCAGAATTTGACATAAACCTAGTAAGCTAAAAAAAAAAGTAACCATTTTTGGAATTTCAACAACCCTAAACAAAAAAAAAATCAAAATTACAGGCTAAAAGTTACATTCATCCAAAATTGAATTCAGAAAACGTATCAAAATAAGCAGGATACATGAGATTACCATCTTCTGGGAAATAACGAATTTGAGCACTGAGTTGCAGAAAAACGATAAATATTGGAAAAGAAGAAGAAAGAAAAGGTACACAGAGCGTTTAAAATACGCAGTTCTTTTATTTTCTCTCGGCACTTGTTATGTGCGTATCGGGTTCGTTTGTACTTGGCTATCACCTTCTTTCGTAAAATTCTCAAATATGTTATCGTACTTTAAAAAAAATACTCTATGGACATCAGCTAAAAGTTTAATTTATTTATGTTATTATTATTAAAAAAAAACTCATTTATATTATTATTTTTTAATGGTGATTTTGCAAAATTATTTTGACACGTAGTTAATTACAATTCGATCACGTCATCAATTTTTTTATGAAAAAATCATAATTCTGGAAAAAAAATTGAACTAATTTTTTTTATTTTTTAATTAAATAAATTTATGATATGGCCAAATTATAATTGACCACTTTGAATTTTTTAAAATAAAAAAAATTGAAATTCTGAATAAAAATTGAATGTCTTTTTTTATTTTTTTATTAAAAAAATTGACGATATGGCCAAATTATAGTTGGTGAAGTGTCAAAAATAGTTTTGCAAAATCACCGTTAAAAAATAATGGCATGAATGGGCCTTTTCTTTAATTGTGATAACATAAATGAGTCAAACTTTTAACTGATAGCATAATTAAGCCTTTTCTAAAAGTTCAATGGCATATTTTAGTCTTTTCCCTTATTATTATTATTATTTTGATAGAAGTGGTACATATTGTTTTGATATATTATTTATGCAACTAAAATTTGATATAGTGTTAAAAATTTATTTTGTTATGATGAGTTTTTTTATGTATTTATTTGAAATTTAATAGGTCAAAGTTAATTTATCAATATGCATAATTGAAAAATTAAAATTACTAATAAATTTAAATAAAAATAACACCCTATACACATTTAAGGTTATATATATCAAGTTATAAACATATTTTTCAAAAATAAATTACTTATAGCAGATTATTATCGAGTTATAGCATATCAATTAATAAATTTATTTGATTAAAAATAAACTATAAGTAATTATTTAAATACTAATTAATATGTTTAAATATTTATTTTTATTTTTTACAATTAACTTTTTATTTCTATTTTTTAAATAAAATAAAAAAGAAAAAAAACGTTTATGTATAAATTGGTAAGTAGCACTAATTGTGGGATTTGAATAAATTTTAATTAACAATAGATAATTAACAAATTAGCACATATTAAGGAATTCAAAAAGGATTTAAATTATTCAGTTTCCTTAAAATGCTCAAAATAGTTTAAATCAAATTAAAACATGATTTTTTTTCCTCTTTGTCACCTTTTAAAGTTTTTAATATAAATAATAAATTATTATTAATTAAATTTTACATTATATAGTTACCTTTTAAAAAACAAAATCTAAATAATAAAGATTTGATTTTAATTAATTCCCTATTATACGGTTGCCCAATAACTATCCACCCCCATCTCAACCAATACATACACAAACATCTTCCCCTAATACACTCCATTTCTCCCCAACATGCGAAGATATTTTGTTTTTCCCCAAACTCCTGCCTCACTCATCATCTCTTTTCAACACGCAAAGATTTTTTGTTCTTACCCAAAGCCCGCCTCACTCATCTTCCCCATTATCCCTCTCAGATCAGTTCATCCCAAAACCCAAACATGATCAGTTCCCCATTTAGTTCATATAGAATGTCTAGGAAAGGTAGTGAAATCTCAAATAAAAGTAAAAGATTGGTCGATGAGTCTTGATGACTTTCATGTTCCTTCATTCGATATATCGTCACAAACTCAAACGCAGAAATCAAAGGAAAAAGATATTACGCCTACTTTTTATGCAAAAAACGCATTCAGTAATATGATTTTATGAGTAAAATTTTGTTTTTTTTTTATAAATTATCAAAATTACTATATTACCTCTACTCTTTATACATAAAACATGTTCAGTGAATGCGAAGTACACTTTGAAGACTTGAATAACCAGGGGAAAAAAGATTCTCTCTCTTTATTGTTTTACATTTTTGATTGATTTCATTTTATAACACATATGTTTTATTCATGTTTACTGAAAGTTTAGTTAATTTTTTATAGAAAGTGATTTGTCTTTTTCTTTAAGTTACTAAATTCATTTAATTTCAATTATCTCTGTAATGAAACTGAACATATTAACTAACATTCAAACTTTAATTATTTAGTGATTATGATTCATGTATAATTGATTCAAAAACCAAATTATGCTCAACAAAATAATCCCATAATCTAAAAATGAAAACAGCAAGCAATAATGTTGACTACAAATCAAAAAAATCCCATGTTCACGTGCCTCCAAAACTCCACTTGATCATTTTTATAATAACACAAACACATCTAAGATTTCATCAAAACACATCAAGTAAAATATTACTCACTTATTCGTTTTTTATTTGTCACGTTTCACTTCAATTTTCTAAAAGATAAACATGACAAATAAAAATAAATCGGAAAACAAAACATTCACATACATTGTTTTTACTAAGAAAAGAAAAAATCACCCTGAAATTTGGACATCAAAAAGATGTCTTTTTTTGATAGATCTAAATGCAAATCTTTAAATTTAATGCGAACTCTCTCAACTCTCTCTCAGTCGGTAGTAATAGTAGATTTAGTTTAGTAGTAGAAGTAACATAAAGCACAAAACTTTATGCTTTTCTTGAGCTTTTACACTCTCTAAAGTGTATCAGCAATCAAGAAAAATTTGCAGGAGCCACAAAAATGGGATTCACAATGGGTCTAAATTTGCTTCTTTTGGTAGCTATGGTGGCTACCAACATTCTTTCTTTGTATCATCTCTCTTCCAACATCCAATCTAAGCCCCCTGTTGCTCCACCTGTTCCTGACCACCTTCTGCATCAGCTTCAGACTATACGCGCCACTATTAACCACCTCACGCGCCTCCAGCCTCCAGCTCCACCATCTGGTAAAGCTAAGAAATCTACAGTGACGATCCCTTCTGATCTCCTTCTTTACACTCATTTATCACCTATTGCTTCTTCTTGTAAAGACAATCCTGATTTGCTTCATCAGTATATGAGCTACACACCCTTTAGTCTTTGCCCCTCAGATTCTTCAGTAGCTGAGTCTCTTATTCTTAGAGGGTGTCACCCTCTACCTAGGAGGCGCTGTTTTTCAAGAACCCCTTCTAGTATCCCCACTTCTTTGCCTAAAACCCCTTTTTCTACTATCCCTGAAAAGGCCTTGTTGTGGAATAATTACACTTGTAAGAGCTTTTCTTGTTTGTCTCAGTCTAATCCCAACTTGGGATTTGATATGAAAGTTGAGCAATCAAGATTCTTGGATTTCAAGTCAGATCTAGATCTCCCAATTCCACAGTTTCTTCAGCTAACTAAGACCTCAAAGAGTGTTATTAGGCTGGCACTCGATATTGGGGGTGGTACAGGAACTTTTGCTGCACAAATGAAGCTGCATAATGTGACTGTTGTGACTACAACAATGAATCTTGGTGCCCCTTATAGTGAGACTGTGGCACTTAGGGGATTGGTGCCTTTACATGTACCTTTGCAGCAGAGGTTGCCAGTGTTTGATGGGGTGCTGGATCTTGTAAGATGTGGTCATGCTGTAAATAGGTGGATTCCAGTGACCATGATGGAGTTCTTGCTTTTTGATGTTGATAGAGTGTTGAGGGCTGGTGGATACCTCTGGTTGGACCATTTCTTTAGTAAAAGAGCAGATCTTGAGAAGGTTTTTCAACCTTTGATCTGGAAATTGAACTACAAGAAGGTGAAGTGGACAGTGGCTAATAAGAATGATGCTAGTGGTGTGAAGAATGGGGAAGTTTATTTGACAGCTCTTCTTCAGAAGCCGCTTTCGAGATGAACATCTAGTCCAGGTAACCTCATAGACTCTCTGAAAATGAGATCATATATTGATTTAGTGGATGGATTAAAAACATTGCTAGTAGTGATAGATCTAAAGTAGTTTAGTACTCCTATTACTTTTGGCTTGGCACTTAACTAATGAAAGCACCAATAGACATAATCAAAATCTCCTCGCGTGATTTTGAGAAGCCAAATTATGTCCAAGTAATGCTAGTTCAAAGTTTTATGTCTTTATTATCTACTGCAAATATAACATTGTAGTAAATATGCACCTTCACTGGTGCACATTTCATATTTGCTAAAAGAAATTAATGGTTTTTGCTTCACTCCCGGCTCACCCTTTTGTTTTTAATAACAATTGTAGCTTGGGATTGAAAGAGCAGATTTCAAATTTTCCATGTTGTGTAGAGATTTAGTGTCCGTTTGGATTAAATTATTTTAGGTGCTTTTAAGCCAAAATAGCTTTTAAGCAGTTTTGAAGTGTTTGGGTAAAGTTAAAAAGTGCTTATAAGCACTTATTTTAAAGCCAAAATAACAAAAATAAGCCAAAAGCCATAAGTTAGAAATCCTAACTTGTGGCTTTTGGCTTATAAGTCATAAGCCAAAAGCCAATCCAAACAGGCCCTTAGTTGATCCAAAGTAAATAATGTTGTATTCTTCATACCTTCTGAGGCTGCCCAAGTCCCATAGTTATCCAGCTTTAAGTTGTTTTAAGATGAGCCTGCTACAGATTTGTTTCTCGATACACTATATTATCCATTAAGTGGAGATCCTTCGTAGTAAAAGCCTTTTTTCAGTAAGAACTGTTACCTCTCTGGCGCATTTCTGATGCATTTAGACTTAGACGGGGAGACTGGCTACTTGAAGTGGAATATTTCAGGTTTGTGCTACTTGTCAGAGTTCTGTACTGTCCAAAGTCTTGCGGTGATATCTTTCAATGTACACTCATGTCATTTCAAGAATCTATCTACTTTATTCTGTCAATATAATCCACCTAAATGTGACTCTCAATAAGGTCCCTGTCCTGTCCCTTAACTCCAGCATAGACTTATATCATTTGTTGATCCAATTGCGCTTTGGTATATAATTTCTAAGGTCCTTTATTCTTTATTCTAGTTTATTGAACTATGCATATAGTGCCAGAACATAAAAATGATCTGCAAAAATGACAACTTCCCTTGACAATGTAATTTTATGTCAACAAGAACCCATGTGGCTTAAACACCATTTTCTGATGTACTGAGGGTTCAAAGTCTATTTTCATCTACAAGATATTTCTAGAGGCAATAAGATTCATCAATTAGCTCCAAAATCTACCCATTACCTCTTTATACATATATTGGTAATTTGTATGCATGTTAGTAGTAACCAATAGGTTTCAGAGTCAATTGATGATCTTCATTCTCCAAAAATTGTTCTTAGTTGAAGAGTTTTTGATCTCAGAAGGCTGATTAAATGGGTCATGTGCAAAGCACTTGACTTTTTTCATCCAAAAATTAAATCCATGTAGAGATGGATTCCATTTAATTAAACACAGTACCTTCCTGCAATTGGTGTCCTATGAATTATACAACTCAAAGTGATCATTAAGACCCTTAATGAAGGCCATTCTGAATGATTGTTGACAAATTCCCCATGTATAACTGTCACGTGGTGTTGCATTTCCCGTCTAGCTTGTATGTCAACTGCATGTGATGCACTTTGTTCGCAAACCTGATTGATAACAGCACAGCCAATATAATTTACATTGATTTGACTGTTATAACACAAATCATTATTTCTAATATTTTGATCGGAAATGATTTGGCGCTCTAAACTGATTTGCTTATTAGATTGATTGAATCCTACTGAAAGCTGCTCAAGTAGATTATCTTTCTCCATCTTTTTCGAGGTTGTTTTAAAATTTCAGCTTTTGCTGTTGTTATTTTGCAGATACCACTGCTAGATTTGAATGATCATTTGATGCCAAATGCTGCTGTGTTGTGTCGAGATATTCTCTTCTTCTCGGGGTAGAGAAATGCGATTAGTCTGCATTTGGAGTGAGAATGATCCAAACAATAGAAAGCTGTGTGCACCACAGAAATACAGTTTGCAGCAAACAACAGTAGCTGCTCTAATAGATAGCTATTTCCTTTCATTCATTTGTCAGTTTGGTGTAATCTTTACTGATTTCGAAACTATACAATAGTAGAGATAACAGAGCTGCAAGTTTAAAAGTGATTATTATAAATGTAAAGATATTGCAGGAAAGTGAAAAAGAACTTGCTGAGTTCTTTGCTTCATTCAATTATTTCAACTAGTATTGATTAATGCTTTTTCTGCTTTAATATCCATTTTCTTAACTTTGTTTTCTGTACTGTGAGTCTGTGACAAGGTATGAAAAGCTGCACTAAGAAAAATTAGAATAACTTTCTTAATGATCTAGAAGTCTGTTTGGAGCCAACCTTTATGATCAACCATATTCTTCGAAATTCAGAATTAATATCTTTGCATCGACCCTTCTTTAATTAAATATCAGGCTTAGTTCGCGTCTCATGCATTACTCAAACCTATGATTCAAATCACAAGTCTAGGAGTTAAGCCCTTGAGGCAATCGTTATAAAATCAAATATAATGATGGTTTGCAAAAACCAAGAGAGAAATGACCCCAAAATGTTATGTGTAAAACTAAGATAATTCATGGAGTATGGAAGTATTTTTTAGATTTTCCCTATGAATTTATTATTTGAGCTTTAATTTTTCTTCCCCAAGTTAATTATTCACTATTCACTATAAAGAAATTGGAATTAGCTATTAATTTCATCTATAATCCGTTGTTAAATGGATTGTTATTAATCTTATTTAGCGGCAAATTTTGCCCATGACCTTTGAGCGAAGGAGTTTTTGAGAACAGTTTCTCTATTTTCATGAGGTAATAATAAGGTCTACATATATTCTATTTTTGTCAGAATATTTCATTGAGTATATTGTTGTTGAAGCTACGATCCAAATGAAAAGGCATAATTTTAAGTTATAGTCAACTTCAAAAGGATAAACAGCACCAACAATCTACCTAGTTCCACAAGTGAAGTGAAGTTTGGAGAGGGTAAAATTATACAGATCTTAAAATTATCTCGTAAAAATAAATAAGTTATTTTTAAAATATTCCGAGCTCAAATATAATATAATACAATACAATGCGATTGTAGACAATAAAATTCGCGTCGAGAAAACAATAATCAAGAACGGAAAATTATAGAAACAATTGATTTTATTATTTCAAATGCGAGTGTTACAATCTCTATAATTCCTCTGAATTCGCTTTTTCAAATATAAATTCAAGGGCTTTAAAGCTTGTTCTTGAATCTATGATGAACTTGAACTTGAATTTTATCTTGATCTTGACTTTTATTTGAACTCAAGGGCTTTGAGCTTGTTCTTGAATTCGGTGGTCTTGATCTTGATCGTCCTTGAACTTGAATGCTTGAATTCTTAAACTTGTAGAGAATTCTTATACCTGTAGCTTTGTAGAGAATTAAATGGCGTTTGTACCACAGAGTTTCTCTAGCTTCTTGTTTAGAATTTTCTCTCCCTTTTCTGAATTATGGGGACCCCTATTTATAGTTTTAGAATAGAAGAGTTGCAATTGGAATAGGATTCCGTTCAGCCAATCAGATTGAAGTGACATGACATTTGGGCTTTATGGAGCGGACTTGTCATCTTTGACACATGTCATGATTCTATTGGTTTTCTTATTTGACTTGGCATGCCACATCATCTGCACACGTGGCGCCAAGATGGGCTCTAGAATGAGATGAGATTAGGTTTAACAAATTGGGTTCATCCAATGTAGCCCAAATGAATTAATTTAAACTTTAATTAAATCCATATTTATTAGACTTAAATATTTAACTCAATTATATCAATTCACAATATTTATTTGGATTAATATATTTATGAATTCAATATAATCCGAATCATTTAATAAATTTTAAATGATTACAGCAATATATTAACACAATTTAATACAATTCAATTCATTATAAAACCATACTCAAAATTATACTATTAGAGTTGTAACGCTTAGCAAAATAGGAACTCAACAAGTACAAAAAGTTTTAAATATATATATATATATATATATATAATAAATAAAACCGTGCTTTACGGACCCAGCAAATAGGCTCTTCTCCTCCTTTCTCTACGGCGTGCAATTCTGGTGTGTCCGTAGGTCGTGCGATCCGCCATTTTCAACCTCAATTCACCAACAATGGTTAGCTCTCACTCTTTCTCTTTACACTTTTGAGTAATTCTCTTTATTTTTCAACTAAAACAAAACTTCTAACTTTTTTGCCCAAAACAAGCTCTTTGTTTTTTTTATCACTGATCTTGTGTTGTATGGTTGAATTTATCACTGGTAGAAAAAATTATGCATTTTTTGAGTTTTAGTTTTAGTCGAATTGGAATAGTTGGACTAGTGTTTTTTCGTGATCTCTTTGATTGTCGACGTTTTTCTAGAGTTTTGTTTACTTGGAGGTATAATTGGAAGGGTATATGAATCAGATCTAGCATCTGTAAGTATTCAACAATGGGAAGAAAAAAACTTAAGAATTAAACAAAAGGAAGAGGAAACTTTTTTATGTGGGCAAGTAAGATTACTTGCAGTATATACAGCACCAGTTAGTTTTTTTTCTTTCGGAATGCCCTAATTGGGAGAATACCAATGTTTAAGTTGGCCAGCAACCCACACATTTAAGGCTAATTTGGGTTTATTCTTGGTTTCATGTTTTGAAATGAGATGTTGTATTCACCTCTTTAGAATCGGAATTTTTGCTCAAGAAGAAGGAAATGTGGTACTTTATAACTTGGGCGGAGATATTTTATAAAATAGTGAGGATTTTCTATCGAGGAATAAAGGGAAAGGGCAGCTGCGCGAACTTCTGGTTTAAGGTTTAGTTGCTGGTGACATCTATAGCTGTGTGGGCCATTGAAAGGGAAGGCCATATCTTTTGTGTTGTCGTTGTGCTTGATTTGGAGTATGATTTATGTTGCACGTGTGCTTTAACAGAAAACTAAAAGGAGAATATGTAATGGTGGCTGTATCTTGGAATGTTGAGACTATGGATAAACTTGAACTGTTGATAGATAGAACCATAAGCAATTCATGGATGACTTCCATGTGTCTCAAATGTGTCAATATATGCTTTTAACCCATTTCTCTGTAAAACAGGAAAAGAAATTTATCCCTTTTTAAAAATCATATATGGATGGATGTGTAGACATATCCTGCTATAATGTCTTTCAAATCCTTTTTGCAGGAGACCTGCCCTGCAATTAAGAACATTCTGCTTCTAGATTCCGAAGGAAAGCGTGTTGCTGTAAACTACTACTCAGATGATTGGCCAACAAATGCTGCAAAGGAAGCTTTTGAGAAGGCCGTGTTTGCCAAGACTCAAAAGACAAATGCTAGGGCAGAAGGTATGATATCTCTTTAACTGTTGATTTATTTATTTATATTTGGTCATGCTCTTTCCCAATATCTCCCTCTCAACATGCAAAGGAAGCAAAGCTCATTCGGATAGTTAGTGATGTTCCATTCTGCACTAGAGTTTTTTGTGATGCCATCTTATGTAGTATACCTTGCCAGTCTCTGCAAACATTGAGTTCTATTAAACTCTGGTGGTATGTATTAAATCAAGAGCCAAAAACAAAGTTTTGCTAATTTACCAAATAGATCAGTGATGAGTAGGCTGATAATAATAATCTTAAAAGACTTGGCTTTGTGTTGTTTGCTTGCATATCCTCTTCTTGAAGTTGGTTGTCTCCAGGTCATATGAATTTTAGTCTTGGTGAGAGATCACTTGTTAATCTTGAGAGTTGTCTTTATGCCAGTGACTAAATTGGACTGTTGTGCTACTACCCCCCTCTCCCACCCCCACCTCCCTCTTGGCTGATGAAACTAAACTTTGTGATTGGAAAGGCAACCTTCATCTATCTGACCTCTCTTCTCACTTCTTCTGCAGCGGAGATAACAATGTTTGATAATTATATTGTTGTCTACAAGTTTGCTCAAGATCTTCATTTCTTTGTTACTGGGAGTGACAATGAAAATGAAATAATCCTTGCCAGTGTTCTCCAAGGATTCTTTGATGCTGTTGGTATTCTTCTTAGGTTGTTTACAAAAGCAGTCTTTTCCTTTTCAATATGCATCCGTTGATATTTTCGTCTTCATGCTCTCATCTTGCTGCAAATGCCTTTTTTTTTAGGGGCAATGTAGAAAAGAAGGAGTCACTTGAAAATTTGGACCTTATTCTTTTGTGTCTGGATGAAATTGTTGATGGCGGGTAAGAGAATCGTACCATGATCATTTTATTTGTTTCAAATTCTGAATTATAAAATCCTCGTTTAATGTTGCTTATCTTACTGTTTTGCTGCAACTTTTACTCGATCTTTGTACAAATATAGCATGTCAGGAACCTTTATTCTTTTCTTTTATAGTTATAGAGAATTAGAGTTTCAAAAGCTTATCTAACTTTCTGAACCAAAGTAAAATTAATATTTGGATTTAATATGCCACAAATAGGGGGAAAATAAAAGGCAATTGTGTAGTTAACAAGACATTGTCTTTGCTGGAGACTTATTAAGACAAGACTTCTGATCAACAGAATCATAGGATACTTCTTACACATAATCCCCCCCACCTACCACCACCCCAAAAAAGAACAAATAGAGGAAAAATGAGCACATCAATTATCAAGCCTATAGCAGTGACCTCTTTCCTATGGACATATTTCTTTCGCTCTCCTCAGCTTAGCTATTAACCTTATGAGTAATATATAGTGATAGTACATCACACTCCTTATTTTGGACAGTCACTGTATTAGCTACCCTTTTTCTATGTTAGTGACTTCATTCTTATGAAAAGTTGCCTCGTGGGATTGGGTTGAGTGACTTTTTCCTTTGACGGTATATGTTCATTCATCTTAGTCAAGTAGTTTTGCTCTCCTGTTACTTTAGACTCTGGGTGTATTTGATATGCCGAACAATGTTTTACATAGAAAATATTTTTTATCGAAAAATAAGCCTTTTTCTTAATTACTTTGGTGTTTGGTAAGTAAACAAAATATTTTTTTGTCTCGAGAGCATTTACATGCAATTTTGGAAAATACTCTGAATATGCAGCATAGGAAAACACTATGGGGTGTAGAAGGATAGTAGGTAGCCGTTTGTTGTAGTACATTCATGAGGGAGAAGCATGGAGCTAATCTCCTCTTCTCGTCTTCTCTTTATTTAGTAGTGTTACCTTGTATTCGTGTAGTTTCTCATTCTTCATCTTTACTACTTTATATAACTTCGATTCTTTGTTTATCTTGTTATTTTGATGTTGTTATTTTCCTTTCTATCCTTCTTTGATTACACTTTTTTGAGCAGAGGGCCTTAGAAACTACTCTTTCCCACTAAAGTAGGGGTAAGCTCTGGGTACATCCTACCTCCCCCCACCCCCCAGACCCCACTTGTGGAATTACACTGGTCTCTGCTGTTGTATTATGTGGTGTTGTATTATGTGGTGGACTGCTAAGGGAGTGGGTGGGGGTGGAAACCATGGCTTCGGGAGGAGACAATGAGCTTGGAATGTCAAGTATGACACTTGTTCTCTTCTTCCACTAGGGAAGTCATTTTACTGATTTTGAAGGAACTTGTGTTCTTAGAGAAAATGTTTTCCAAAATCATTTTGACCAACCAAACATGGGAAAATTGGAAAACATTCTCTGTATAAACACACCCTCAATGTCCACTTCTTCGTCCATCCTAATTCCCAACTTCCACTGTAGAGTTCATACGTTTTTTGACATGCCGTGTTTAGTAATTAGTACATATTGGAGTGTTTGACCTTGAGAATTGATGTGGAAAAAAGAGAATGGAAAAGAAAGCGGACTTCCAATCTTGCTCTCAATTTCAGTTATGGGGAACTAAGCGTTTACAATCTTTTGAATATCCTCCATTTCACTTTCTTGGCTATGTAGAATCGTTCTTGAAACGGATGCTAATGTTATTGCTGGGAAAGTGGCAAGCAACAGCGTTGATTCTGGGGCACCTTTGTCGGAGCAGGTAAATATTGCTCTCTTTCTTGATGCTTTGGTCCTTCAAACGGATGGAATAGTTGCTTCATTAATTACCATCCCCGTCCAGTTAACTCATTTTTTCACTACACATCCTTTGTGGTTTTCTACAGACTATAAGTCAAGCATTGGCAACTGCACGAGAACACTTGGCAAGATCTCTTCTCAAATGATTTGTTGGGTCCACAAAAGAAAGGGAAAACAGGTCTTGCAAGTACTGATTTTCTTTCCTTCTGAATGAACTAATTGATGAGCATCAAGTTACATGTGTTTTGGCAAAAAACAAAAAAAATTAGTTTCTGCTTACACCTTCACTATTGTTTGGATACACTACAATGTAGAACATGCAATACAAACTCGATTCTACTGTGGACAGTGGGGAAGAACTCATTTGCAATGTGGATATTGGCCTTACATAATATCTTAGATGCTTTTCATTATTTTATTTTCTTGTGCCCCTTACTATAATAGTAACAACAATTATGTGCCCTCAATGCAGTTAATTATTTTTGTTCTGCAAAATCATGTTTGGTAGTCAATCTTGAAATCCCTTTAAGATCAAATCCAAGTAACTTTCAACAAATTGACACTCCTATATCCTCTAGCTCTGATGCCCCTAGTTGATCTCTCAATTCTTTATAAACGACCTATAAACCCAAAAAAGAAATGAATCCACAATAATTCATCCCCGCGATTATGTTATAAACAAAAACATGAATTATTTGACCCTTATCTCCTATAGAGAGGACTAGTATGCAAACAACACCATATTTTCAGGACTGAAGTATATTGTCAAACAAAGGGAAATCTTGGTACATCCCATCCTATAGTGCCAGGAATATTAAGCTTACTAGAAGGTAGGAGGAGATCAGCATACCCAGTAAAATTAAACTACCGAATCCAAATAATGTGAAACTAAGATGTATGGCAATGCATTTCCAGTGGAGACAGAACACTTCTCACTAATAAAGAAACCATGGGGTTAACTGTGTAACAAAGAGTTGATGAAACAGAAGACAAGTCCACTAGCACGACGTTAGCTCACATCCTACGTTACATTTGACTGATGACAAACATGTAAAGTACAACCTTGAGGCACAGGTAAGCATCCAATTGATTGTGCATTCTAGTTGCTCCCAAAGCAACACCCTATAGCCACTTTCACACTCATTACAAGACTCCAAAAAAGCAGGAGGCAGTAAGAGATTAGTAGCCGCCACTTTGCCATAGCTGTTGAGACTGCTTTGGCTGGCCTTGAGATCCACCACCCAATGACCCATCCCTCGGATTTTGTTGTTGATGTTCTAGTGAGATCCCCGCCTGAGAATGGTAGAAATTTGGGTACCCCAAGGATCCATGATTTTGCAGCGGCTGTTGAGCTTGCCTAAATCCACTACTTTGCTGGTTTTGACCTTGGAAACCATAATATGTGTTAGCAGGAACAGCTGACATTGTCCTTGAACCGGGTCCATGCCACATAGCTGAGTTCTCGCTCTGAAAGGAAGGGATAATGAACATATACATGAGCTGCCTTCAATTCAAGGAAAGGAAGGAGGGATTGATGAGCAAAAGCTCAAACAATAGAATACAGCTAGCACAAGAAATTAACCAGAAAAAAGCAGTGCTATAGAAACTATTTGTCCAATTTAGAAATATATCAACCTATTATATTAGAGTAGTAAGGTAGAATCAACAGCAATTTGCAGTATACTATTGACTTCAAAGAATTGAACAGCTGTTAAAGCAAATGAAATGGGTACCTGCTGAAGAGACATTAAATGATTGGTATCCTTGTACTGAGAGCTCAACACATCATCGTAACTCAAGTTAGTACCAGAGGGAGCAGCAGGGGGATTCATTGGGAAGTTACCAGGGATACTTGCTGTATTTCCAAAACCACCATACGCAGAAGCAACACTGGCTGGCTGAGGTAAGCTGCTGACTGACACACTGTTCTTATATTGGGGAAGCACCGCCGCCAGCGACTGATGATAATTACTGTTACCAGCAAATGGTTGCTGGAATGCAGATGGCATATATGTATAACTCTGAGGCAAAAAGGGATAACCTATCATGTTAGCAAATGGTCCCAGAGGTGGTTGGTTATATGGATGCACAGCAAGATGTTGCGGCACAGTAGGTCCAGTGGTGACACTAGTTCCAGAAAGTGGCTGCTGTGTAGGCTGTGCTGATGGAAAACCAGCACCCTTCAAAGACTGCAAGTTAAAAGAAAAAATCAATAATGTACACAAAAACTCAAGAAAGAAAGAAGACGATAGAAAATCTCTCTTTCCTATCTTACAGCACTTCTCCATGATAAAGGAAAACTATGATAGATTTATACATCAGCTTTTATATCAATCGTCAACTGATTTTCAACCTACACTCCTCTTAGGAATTAATCTTATGTAGGTCTTATAGCAACCGAATTTAGCAGTTCTTATTGTGAATCTTTAAATTTCAGGTTATTAACAACCAAGTGCCCATTCTTTTCTTTTGGAACAACCCAAAAGGAATCTTACATGCAAAAACCAGAAGGTACTAACATTTATTTAATAAGGAAAACCAAAAAATAATATAAGGAATTTACACACACAACTTCAGCCTCCTTTTTCTAAATTTAAAGGGTGATTTTCCTTTCCTCCTCTTAACAAGCAAGAGCCTCCAAAATGTAACACAGAAATACATCAAGTGCGCCTTGAATTACTCTGGAAATCCATGACGAGTAACTATTCTCTCTGCATACATCTTTCCACTATAGAGATTTTACACAATACAAAAAGTTGCTGCCCTCAAAACATTTGGATAGACATCAAGAGAGAATATTCAAATTTTTAGTTTTCAATAGCAAAAGCTTTCTTCCCCAATGTTGAAAGATACTAAACGTGTAAGATGCAACTACATCCATTATGTAAAACTTTTCATCATGCACAAATAAACAACTAGAATCATTAAAATTACTTCAAAAAGCATACAAAAAGGAACATGTTTTGCTTATTATATTACATGAAAATACTGACAACCAGCAGGTCATGAGCAATACACCAAGTGCACATGAGGAAATTGACATTCACAATGAAGAATCAATTAGCTTCATCAGGATAGCATTACCTCAGGCATGGAAATTGTTGAACCACCAATTGAAGAAACAGAGCTGCCATATTTCATAGCCATTGCTTGTGTTGCAGAAAAAGGCAAGTATGAAAGATCAGTTTCGCGACCAGCATGAGCATTAGCAGCCAACAAGGAGCTAGGCAATGAATTTGTGAAAGCCTGCTCAAAACAATAGCAGTGAGCACCTCAATGTAGAAAATTCTGGTCTTAGGATCTCTAACAAATGAATGGTAACTTATATTAGATGAGGCTATCTATGTAAATAAATTTCTTTATGCAATGCATGCTATTTTAATGCATCAAACCAAACAATGCATAAAAATAATCTATGTATAATTAATGCAAGCATAACTAATTCATGCATTGCTGATACAACTTACAAGCATCACTAATGCACTGGATTTAACATTATTCTTATGCACTCTACCAAACGACCCCTTAGAGAAGTAGAATTCACTCCAATATACTCTGTACAATTACCTTCAGACTTGAGCTATGCAAATGCACACGCAAACATCCAATGAAGAGCAGGGAAACTATTTGCATCCTTCACAAGGAAAGAAACTTACCATTACATTAGAGAAAGGAGTGACATTTTGCATCTGGGAACTTGTCTGTGGCTGACTAAATGCTGCAGTTAATTGTTGTGCACTTTCATATGTGTAGCCAGCAGCAGAGGAGGGATACGAATATTGATTTCCTTGTTCATTTGTTTCTGATTTCAAAGGTTCTGGTTGTGAAGCAGGTGAATCGTAATTTACAGAACTTGCATTAGTTCTATGGTATAAGTTACTCTCAGATGCATGTCTGAGAGACTCATCACCATAGTATTCTGAAGCTCTGCAATATAAAGATGCACTAACAATTAAGAGGAATACTTGCAAGGTTGAACACCTCAATAAGATGACTAATGTTTTTTTTTGAAACTGAATATAAGATGACCAAGATGACTAATGTTATCCTGTAAGATAGATATTTTTTACTTAAAACATGGAATGTTAAGATAAAGGTTTAAAAATGTACTGTTTAGTGAGCTTCAGAGAAGTCCTAACTTAGTCTTAAATCACTTTTTGGTAGGAAAGGGCAGAGAATAGCTTCACGCCCGTCTTATATGATAAATTATTTGACTGGAACGAAATGAATCTGAATACAGTGGTGGCACAGAGGATTCATACAGATACTAACTGTTTAGGATGTTAGAATAGTAAAGATTAATTTGATTGACTAATATGATGAACATTTAGAACAAACCAGCTACAAATATACTAAATGCAAGGATATTCGTAGTTATTCAGTAAAAAAAGTAGAGGCAAAACAAATGATTGAAAATTACCCCCAAATCTAGGAAGAGAAAATGCCAGTAGAGTTTTGGCATGTTAACATAACATAATTTCTGCATTATATTGCCCACATATCTCGGGTAGGGGAAACGCCAGTAGAGTTTGGCATGTTAATGTTAACATAGTTTCTACACCATATGTTGATATAATTAGATAAAGCATCAATGAGTTAAAGAAAATCCACAGGTTAGAAGGAGGCCTTACCTGGATCCCAAGTGCCCAACTGATGAGCCATCCACTTCCTTAGGTGCATCTTCCAAAGTACTAGTCACTGGAGCAGATGCCAAAGGCCCAGAAAAGGAGCCACCAATACCAGAGCCAAAGCTACCAAAGCTCAGGTGTGAGCAGTCTGCAGTTTGAACTTGAAGATGGTCTGGTATTACAACAGAAGGACCATCTCCCTCAGGTGGCACCCCTCCATCATCTTGTACATTTAACTGTTGCAAGTTTGCAGCAACTGATGAAACAGAGTTGTTAACATCTTCAGCTGCAAGACAATGAAACAGGATTATTACACAAAAATAAACATTCCAAAAGTTTACAAGTAACGGAACTCCATATGTTAACGATTTGATTATGCAGTAAAACTACAGTGCTTTTCCACTAAATAATGACATGAAAAGCAGGTTGATTTATCTCCTAACTAGCACATCCCAATTCCCATGAACATCACGACCACCCCCAAAAACAGAGTAGTCTCTACGTGGCCTGAGATTTGTTAGGGTTTTCTTCTCTTTCAAATATGGGGGCCATGTGCAAGAACATCAAGCTTCAACTTCACATGGTAGATTTGAAAATTCATGAGAAGAACCTCTTAATCTGCAATAACCTCATGTTGACATAACCTATGAGTATGAGCAGAAAGTCAGCACTCAAGGCTTCCCTCTTTATACATCTATCAGATGCCCCAGTAAATCGACCAAGTAATGTATTAAGCCACAGTTAACAAAACATTGATAATACCAAAATAAACATATTGCAGGAAAAATGATCGTTTAAATTCCTATAAAAAAAATCTAAGACAAACAAAAAGCTGTGAGGAGTGTTTCTATGCTACATTATCATCAAAGTGACAAGATAAAACAAAATGAAAAGCAGTAAAATCACATTGAAGCTCCAAATACAGTAAGAAAGAGCTTTGGATGCAGTTAAGATGATATTCCCTGTTGCCCTCCACTGCTGCTATATGTCCCACTCCGCATATTGAACACCCACGTATTCAAGAGCCATAACTAAATGTCCAGCTTATTTAAGCTAAACTGGTAGTATGATATAAAACCTTGGGTTCTAAAACTGCATTCCTAAAAACCTAAGTGCCAGTATAGTTGCTCTATGAAACATGTAATGATTACTTATTGTAGAATGGGGATAGAGAGAATCTTTAGTTTTACTGGAACTAAAGACTTGCCGATGCCTGGAACTCGTGGAAAAAAACAAAAATTAACAGTGCCATGTCAAAAAAAACATTACACAAGCTACTTGACAACAAATACTACATATTCTCACCAATGAAATGCATATCACATTACGAAATAAAAACTGTGATATACTAACCTTGTTGATGGTCAAAAGTACGATTCTGGTTCTGATATCCGTAGAGGTCATTCTCATAAATAGATGCACCTCCAGCATTATCCTCCTGCAACCTTCTGCTTGGAGGACTACCAAGATTTTCAATCGTGCAATTATCTGTCCCCTGAACTTCATCAATCTCATTTTGATGATTAATTCTGTCATATGACATGTTAGCTGGATCAGGATGCAGCTCCGAATCAGCAGGAGGCTCTGAGATAGATGTCTGACTAGCAACTGATGGCGGCTCAATTAGAGGCCATTCCTCATCAGTTGAAAGATGTTCTGGCTCTCGGTGTACCTCAGAAATTTTGGTAGTATGATCATCAGACCACTGAGTATTTTGATGTGATGCACCAGAAGGGAGCCCCTGAATATGGTTTTGGTTGGCATTGACATTGTGGTGAGATACACTAGGTGCACTTGGCACTTTGCTCTGTGGCCTACCCATCTTCACAATATCAGCCATGGAAACTTGACCGGGCACCCCACCCCAAGTAGGTTGATATCCAGAAGAAGTCTCACGCTGTGAGACTGATGAAACACCATCAACTGCTGCAGGTGCTGACTTTTTACTTTCATTTGCAGCAATATCACTGTTACACATATCACAAAAGCATTGAGAACACTGTTATGCATCTCCTGAAAGCCCCTCAAAGATGAACTCACTATGGCTATTAATGTCAAGCTCAGAGTTTTTCTTACTACATAGGCGGCTAAACAAGCCCCAGTCTTTTATTGTCAAACCCCAACCCCCTTATTAGTAGCCGTAAGACCTTGTTCCTTTCTACTTGACAAGAATTTTCCACGGTTTTTACCCCATGGAGTGGTAGCTTGCTCACTTAGCGCTTGAGCTAAGGATCTAATCAGAGTCAAACTTGGATTTGGAAAAGAAAACCTTTCCCTTATTGTGCTTTGTCACATGCATTTTGAGAATAGCTCACATTGCATGATTATTGAAGTGCATGAAAAGTCCCAGCTTAATCCAATACAGGGACTACTGATTGTAATTATTAAGTTAATTATATTACTGCCAAAGACGCTTCAATAAAAATAAACATACTGTGGTACTACAGGATACTCTACGTAAAAAAGAAAGACAAACATCTACAGGCAACTGATGTGCAACTGATGTCTTTTTGAGAGAACCTAAACTATTTATGATGTTGAAACTTGAAACTACTAACCCGATTGTTGTGGCCCTCCTGCTTATTCCGGAAACTCCTAGAGTAGAAGTCAGGTTACTCGTCTTTGATCCATTATCTTTTCTGTATCCAGGAATAGGCTTGGTAGACTCTGCTGGAAAGGGTATATAGAAACCAGACGATACCCTCATGAGATGACACGATGAACTATGCAAAACTTAAGACTTGATTATGTTTGAAAACAGTGTACATTATCATGTACATACCTGACCCACCGCGTCCAACATATCGTTCTGCACCTCCCCTGCTACCACGGCCTGAGTTGCTAATTGCACCACGTGGCCTAGATTCAGTCGTATCCTTACTCTGAACCAAAGATAATTATGAGTGAAGAATGAAGAAATGAACAAGCCATTTAAGAAAGTAACATAGTAACACCTTGTAATATTCTGCTAGATCATGCAACTTATCCAATAAGACGTAAAACATATCAAGAGGAAACACCATATTATTTTTTTTGAAAAGAATAAGGCACCATAATTTATTAGTATAAACAGAGAGAGAAATTGGAATATCAGAATAATGGGGTGCCTACTAAAAAGAACCTCTACTGAACAAATTTCCAAACACTTTATCCTTTTGTTTTCACCGTAGAAATATTCAGAATTTCATCAGAAGTTAATCATCGAGCCAAGGTAATAAGAGATCTGAGTAGACTAATTATTCAGAATTTCATCAGAAGTTAATCATCGAGCCAAGGTAATAAGAGATCTGAGTAGACTAATTTTCCGTTGTCTCGTATCATATAGTAAATTACAACAGAAACAGGCAGTATTAAGAACGAGAAAGTTAAAATCATATCGCCATAACCAATTTGTCTCTAGAATCCCACTTTAAGTAAAAATTACGAACCTCTTTTCTCTTTTCACGTTTGCTCTTCACCTCATGAAAAGTATCTAGCCAATCAACAAACTATAATTAGAAGGTGATCAAAATTTATCACAAACTAAGGTCACCATTCAATGGAATGGCAGACCATTCTATCAAGAACTAAAAATACTATAACCTTCAAGTACAAGTACAACATAGAAGAGCACAGAGGAAGGCAAACATGACTGCAGTAGCTAACGTTCCAAAAGTGAAAAGCACAAAACATAAGTTCTTGAGGCTTTAAGAGAGAAACGAAAAGCAAACTCATGCTTCTTCAAAGTAAAGCGTGCATTTCTGGAAATCGGATACCTAACATGGAATTCAGTACTTGTACCATGAAATCCCAACAACATTAATTCAAAAGTCCAAGAAAAGGCTACCAAATAAGATAACTCGCACACAAGGGAAGAAAGGGAAGTCCCATTAACATATAGATGAAAATCAGTGGCCAGAGATAGTAAAAGAAGAGTAATTGTAAACCTAAATAATCTAATACAAGAAATTAACACAGAGTGCATTAAAAAGAGAATCCTAGTAATCTGATTAACAAAATCCCTAAAGACCCTAGTTTTGTCTTCTCTTCATTTTCTAAAGTCACAATCAATGAAATATCTGCATGCTCAATCCACTAAGATATCTTACAATAAATCTTGAACTAACTACATAGCATAAAAATCAAATCTTGCATGCACAATCAATTTTTTTTCTCATTCTTCTCCTTACAAAACACAGCTTCTAACACCCAATATCAAGAAAAGAAGTATTATTACAGATTTTCTTTTGTTTCTTGTTTCTATCTATAAAAACAGTAACTTTATTTAATTTTTTCCCAAAACATAAAAAAACCCTAAAACCCGAAACCCACCAAAAAAAACGAAATCAAAGATTTAGGGTTTATGGTAGACCTTGAGTAAGAAGCCTATTGACAGCTTCATTGGGGTCCATATTACATTCTTTGAGCATAGCATAGATCTCAGGTTCAGGACAGTTAACTATCTCCTTTAAGCTTTGTACCATCTTTCTTGACCCTGCGGGTATCGATTGTACCCCAACTCCACCATTGTTTCTGCTACTCATCTTTGAAGAAGACAACTCTTTTTCTCTAAAAAAAGAGAGGAAAAAACAAGAAAGACCCACAAAATATTTTCTTGTTTCAGATCTGTTATAGTTTAGGGTTTTTTGGGTCTCCTCAACTCTGTATATTTTTCTCAGTTTTATTATGAAAAATAACGCACAGAATGAAGGGGTTTTTGCTTTTGCTTTTGCTGCTGCTGCTTCTCTTCTTCTTCCTCTCTGTGGGTTTGGGCTTCTCTAATATAAATGTTTTTTTTTTCACTTTTCTTGTTTTTCGAAAACCTTCGTTAAACTATTTTTAAAAGATTTTCGACTCGAATAAATACTATAAAATAAATTTAAAAAGGAAATATAGTAATGAAAAAAATAATTTGGAAAAAGAAAAAAAGGTAGAATAGTATCAACAATAAATAATATACCTAAAATATTAAATAAGAACAATATTCTACTGATGGACTTATAATAAGCGGAATCATGTCCTTTTTTTTTTTTTGTGATACATTTTATTTTACTACGTGCATGATTTATTTTTATCTTTTGTCAACATGCATATATATAACTAGCTCAAATGATACACAATTGCACATATGAATATCACAAATAAGTTTGGAGTTTGAAATTGAAGTATTCAACTTCATTTTTTGGTTTACATTTGTGTTGTATATATCCTCATTTGAGGAAAAAACATTTTTTATTATGAAATTTTTAATATTTAATGATTGAACGTGAAATCTCTAATTAAAGAAAAAATAGTTTCATTTGCTATATCATTTTTTTTTATGATAAAGAATTCAACTTCATAAAGTTTATTTCTGATAAACATAATTTATATTTCTCGTTTTTGCTTTTAACGTCTAGTAATAAGCAATATAAATAATTAATTATTTCGTACAAATTATATGATAATATGACTTAATTGGATAAGAAAATATAATAGAAATATCTCTTTAAAAATTTAAATCATTTTACTATCACGTAAAACTTCATTACGTTTGGGGAAGTCTTGAAAATGATACTTTTATATTTTTTAAAACTTTAATATTTTAAAAAGTGGAATGAGATACAATTCCTTTTATCTTATTTTAATTTAAACATTACCTCTTTAGTTTTAATTTTGAGGATTTTTCACTTTGCAAATTTCAGTGAGTCCATAGTATTTAAAAAAAAAATACTAATAATCAGATATTTGAAAATAAGTTAGAAATTTAAATTATTTTATTTCTTAGATCTTTTTATTGAATATTTTTAAAAAAATAGTGAGATTGTCACTCTCAAATAGATCGATTTAAATTTAGTCAAAACTTTAGTGCAAACTTTAAAAAAAATAAAAAAAATACATGATACTCAATTCAAACCAAATTAAATTTGATTTGGTTTTACTTTTTACTTTTTCGTTTAATTATTTGGTTTCTTTAGTAACTAAAAACATAATCACTAATTAGAATCTCTTAAATATACTTTCTAATATAAATTACAAGTAAAATATTAATGCACAAATACTTAAAAATATATTAATTATAGATGTTTAAACATTAAAAAAAATCATAATGAAAAACATTAACTAAAAATGAATAAGTTAAAATTCAATTCGATCTAATTTAATTTTTCGATTTAATCTAAATAATGTATACCCCACTTAGTAGAAGTAAATTATTGGATAGCCGCGGGATTTTAAATTAAATTTGGATACCCTAAGAGATACTTCACGCTCTGTAGAAGCACGTGATATTAAGTGGCCCAACTAAGGGTTTTGAGTCCTTTAAATTAAGTTGTGTGTAATTCACGCGCCTAGTGGCGAGGGTATTGGAATCGAATTACCAAAAAGATGTTTATCCATAATGTTTTTTTAATATTAAAAGTCAGTGATTGGTTGGCCCAAATTTCCAATTTTTGGTAAAGAAGATGACGTGTCGGGTAAATGGGCCAATGGGCCCACTAGAAAGTAGAGTTTCCATTTTGGGCTCTGAATTTTGACTAGTGTCTAACATATATAATGGGCCTATACAGAAATGTTAAGCACTTGGACAAACCTGCACATGATATTCCTTTTGTTTCCTGTTCGGTGTCTGATATTCATATTAAAGTTCGATTAATTCAAGATTCGTATTGAAAAGTTATACATATAAAGATAAAAGATGCTATCGGATAAGACAACTATATACCTAAGAGAACTCAAAACTAAGACCTTTTGATTAAGAATGAGTGAGTACTTACCACTCTACCACCATCACTGTTATTGATCATGATATTCCTTTTGGTAAAGGTTTTTTTCGATATTTATTTTGAATTTTTTGACTAGCTCAGATGTATGGAGCTTGAATTCGACAATGTTAATCAAGCATGGAGTAATAATATCATTTGAAATATTATTTGTCTTGTATTTTTTAAAGAAAATAAAAACAAATTATCTCTTATTATATATTTTTTTTTGTCTTTTTATTTTGTTCTTCACTTTTAATTTAAGAGAAGTAATTTGTACGTAGCACATGTAATCTCATTTAGAAAATAATTTATAATAAATTATATTGTATATATGTACAAATTTATATAATTTAATACATTTTGTTTCTTTTAAAATGAATTTTATACTAGATTCTGAGTCATTCGATGTGCACATAAGATAAAGTATTAAACTGACTATTTATAGAATAAAATCTCTCTAATTGAATTTAACATGTTTAGGATGTAGTAGTACTTGATATTTTCCTACTTTGATTATCATATACTTCCTCCGTCCGATATTATTTATCATGATTTTTATTTTTAGAGTTAAATTATAAAAACTTTGATTAAAATTTTAAAATGTAATTTTTTATCATATTAATACAGCAAAAAATTGTAATTTATAATACTTTTCATTTAGTTTTAAAATATCTAATTTTTTTGTTTAAAATATCAAATTAATGTGATCTACTTTACCTTTAAAAATTAATCAAATTGACTTTTGATAAGCGCAATATGACAAACAATTCTGGACGAAAGGAGTAATATGCTGTTGATGTTCTCTATTCTTTTAAATGTGTTGTAATATAAGTATTTTTGTTTTTTCGTTTTCTATTTAGATTTGAATTTAACTAAATTTTAATTGCCCTTTTAAAAATCTTTCAAAAAAAAAACTAAAAATAAAAATTTCTTCGTATTCGAGGTGGAACAGAGAACTGTGGTGTATTAATAACTTTTATTACTTTAGAAATTTGAATTGGAATATCTAATTCTTGAAATTAGTTTGTTGGAAGAAAATCAAGATACTTCACTCTGAAGATGAGGCTCCTCCACAGCCCCTTACCTTCACCATCTCCACCATTGTTAACCTCCTTTTCACCAATTAAAGCTTCAATCTTTCCCAAAAAATCATCTTTCGTCTCTCATCATAAACCCCTTCAGCAACTTCTTTCAACTGGGGTTTCACTTGTTCTTTCTTTGGGGCTTCTTGTTTCTGCTCCTATTTCTATCGCTTTGGAATCTCCTTCACTTCAATCTTCTAACTCATCTTTGGAGGTGATTTGCCGAGAGAACGAGGCGGAGGAGGTGTATGAGAAAGACACTGAAGCATCCAAAGTGGTGAGCAATGAAAACATTGTGGAAGAAGCTTGGCAGATTGTCAATGACAGCTTTCTTAACACCAGCGATCGTCGTTCTTGGTCTCCTGAATCTTGGCTTGTAAGATGTTGTTTCTCTCTAAAAAAGAAGAAAAATTAACTTTTTTGAGCTAAAGGGGTTCTTTTGCATATCAATTCTTGATAGCTATCTCATTGATTGTTTGGTATTTTGCTACCAGAGAATATGTTCTATTTCATTCTAATTGTAGCTTATTTTTTTTCTTTTTAGCTCTAGGGGTTCTCTTGCATATCAATTATTGTTTGGTATTTTGCTGAAAATATGCACTATTTCGTTCTAAAGTGTAGAATTTTTTTTTTTACCTTTTAGCTGAAGGGTTCTCTTGCATATCAATTATTGAGAGGTATCTCATATCTGGTTGATTGTTTCGTATTCTGCTGCCAGACTATTCCTTCTTTTAGCTTAAGGGGTATTGAATTTGATGGTTTGCTTAGATCATCTACTTAGCTTGTAAAAATACATACTTGGAGCATATTTAGTATACTATTACTAGGAGAATATATTTAATTTCATTCTATTTGTATATTGGAATTCCTTTTATGGATTTAAATCTCTACTGGAAAATTCTCATCCAACATGGCGAAAGAGATGCTCTTAGCAATTTGGTGGGGACTGGAGGTTAAGATCCATATTGAAATGTTCCCTGAAAATGCTGATTAGCTCTGTTGGTGGGGCAGGAATGAAAATATATTTCGTAAAATAACAGGAATTCTTTTTGGATTGTGTTAGCTACTTATCTTTACTGTAGGGTCAATGTAATGGATGTACTATTTGCATCTGCCTGATGCCTCGAATGAAATCAGCTACTTCATCAAAAATATTCGTATCATCATTAAAGCCGTATGATTTTCTGGATTTGGAGGAATAACAAAAATTATATCTAAGAACATTGAAGTAGAAAATGTCAAACTAATTGTTGGAGGTATGGACTTAAGGTGATGTTTAGTTTAACAAGGAAAACATCATGCAGTGTTGGAATTGAGATTAATTAGTAGTCGGATTCTTGAAAATTGATGACTGAATATAATGTCAAACATTTTATAATACTGAAGAGATTTTAGTTTCTTTCTATTGTAGATAGTGCACTTAACTAGGACATGTATTAATAGTGGCGGAATATAAGTCTTTCACTTAACTGCTCAGCAAGTCTGATGCAGTAAAGTGCATGGTGAAAAAAATTCTAATTTTGTTGCTCAGCATGTCTAATGTGGATAAAATGTGATAAATGAACCAGTGGAAGCATTTTGCTAGCACGACATCATGTCTTTTCGAAAAGATCTGAGCCTTTTATGTCTCTATTGACATCTTTTTTCTCCCTGGGTTCTTGCCTTTTCTTCATCCTACCTAGATCATTGCTCTCCCTATCATATTCCTTTGTATTGATATCAACTTAGAAGTATTCATGACTAAATATTTCGTTTTCTATGTTATTACCAGCAAAAGAAAGATGACATCTTAAGTTCATCAATTCAGACAAGGTCAAAAGCACATGATATCATCAAGCGTATGTTGGCTAGCTTGGGTGACCCCTATACACGGTTTCTTTCTCCTGAACAGGTAATAAGTCCTTTTTACATCAATATTTACGTCTGTATTGTTGAATTTGATATGTATGTTTAAATTAGCATACAATTTTTAGAGGAAGGCAGGATGTCTACCACATGGGGATACAAAACTTTTTTGGTTCGGGTTGTTACATAGGACTAGAAATTTTATTTCCGAGTTTAACATTGCAAAGAGTAAAGCAATTTGGACGTATTCTTTCGTTTATAGGTTGATATAAATGTATTAGGGAAGTTTGGAAGAGGTTTGACGCTTCTTCGTTAGCATTAGTGATTTGAAGTTCCTTTACTTCTTTACATTATGTTCTCAATTTCTCTTTTTATGATTCCAATATATGTTTGTATTATTAACCGTCCTGAATCTGTACGGATCTTTCATCTCATCCTCCTGCATTATCATCTTTCCATTTTTTTTAATTGGATGAAACACAAACTGATGAAGCCATATGTTGTGGAGACGATTTTTAGTACTTCTCTACTTTCAGTTAAGAATGGGTATTGTATCGTACATCATGAGATATATGATTTCTATTGATTCCTTCTTTTTTCAGTGTATCTTGCATTTCCATAATTCAAATAAACGTCTTACTTACCAACTTTTTCCTTAATTCAAATAAACGTCTTACTTACCAACTTTCCAGTGTTCTTGTTCCATGACATATACTGCTTGTCATTGAAAGTTCTCCAAGATGGCTAGATATGATATGACTGGGATTGGAGTTAACCTCAGGGATGTTCCAGATGGCAATGGAGGTTCAAAACTGAAGGTTTTAGGGCTCCTATTGGATGGCCCTGCCCATAATGCCGGTGTACGACAGGTATGTCATTTACAGTTATTTACACTTCCCTTATTTATTTTGCTTAGCTTTATGCAGTGGTTCTTTTCTTTTCCCTGTTGATGAAATGCTAAATATCTCGGTTATTGTAGTCATGATTACTTGATAATGCCAACAGCAGGAAATTTGTCTTTGTTATTTATGAATACGATTGAAAAAGGAGAGATAAGCTTTAAACTGGCAAACTAATGGCCTCTGATCCAATATAATTTTCCCTCAAGGTGTCCAGTCCTTCTCACCACACATACTTGGGGCCTTGCCTGTTAGTTTGGTAGGTGTCTTGTACTGCTTGATGGCTTATGATATATTTTAAGTGATGGAATTTTTCCATAGCTAAATATGCAGACCGCATGAAGATGTATTATTTTGAAATGCTTTACTTGAGACGAGGGTTTATCGAAAACAACCTCTCTACCTTCACAGGGTACGGTTTCATTGAGTATGTTGTTGTTGCATGAACATGTGCTATTTTGGCTGCAATTGAGTATAACATTAGCACATACTACTTCTTTACATTTTCTCTCCCCACTGAAAGTATCTGGGTTCACTTCAGTTTTCCCTATTGTAGTTTGATTAACCATTCAGTGAAAAATTAACATGTATCTTTCATGTGAACTCGTGGCAGGGAGATGAACTGATATCTGTGAATGGGGTGGATGTGCTGGGTAAATCTTCCTTTGAAGCATCTTCACTGTTACTAGGCCCAAATGGGACATCTGTGAACATCATGGTTGTGTTTCTGAACACTGCCGGACCTCAATAGGTCTATTTTTCAATGACATCTTCATGCTGATTCTCATGATGTGGTTGCAGGTTAAGCATGGAAATTGTGGACCTGTCCAGTCCATTGATGTGGAGAGGCAATCTATTGCTAAGACACCGGTTTTTTATCGGCTGGAGCAGATTGAAAATGGCTCTACTTCTGTTGGTTATGTGCGCCTAAAGGAGTTCAATGCGTTGGCCAGAAAAGATTTGGTTACTGGTACGTATCTGTTCTATATGCAGCCCTATGTTGAATAAAATAACTGAAAGATGTTACTAGTTTAAGTGCTTTACTAAAGCACTTCAACAGAGAAACTAAAGCTACTTTTTACCTAAACTTTCGTGGTAAGAGTGTAACATTATGAGGACAACTCTTTCTAAAATAACGGGAGATGACAAATGCGAAGATGCTGACACGAGAAGTTAGCATTAACTGGGGGATATAAAATATGAAATGAAATACAGTTTTATTTCACTAGAGGGTTTCATGTAGCTAATGGCTCTGTCAGATAAACTGAACCAAGCTCCACAGAAATTAAGTGGAAGCACAAAATTTAAGACATACATGCCTGGTTAAGAGGTTTTGCATGTCTCTTGGAACCACTCTATGATGACTATAATTGCATTTTGTGGCTCTCAACACCGTTGAACCATCGGGATATAACATCTTCAGTTGAACTGCATTACATGTTATAATATCTATTCATTAAGACCTGAATAACTAATGAAATGCCAAGAGATCGTGTATTATTGTATTCTGGATAATTTTTGTGTTGGCATTTAAAATGTATAGTCTGATTTGCTAAAAGTATTGCCATTCCAGAGATTTTACACCTGAGACATGGTCTGAACTCTTTCAGTTTCAGCAACCTAATGTGTATAAGCTTTCTGTGTGTAGTCTGTTTCTGAGATTGTCAAAACTTTCTGCAGCAATTAAGCGACTCGAAGGCATGGGTGCCTCATCTTTTGTTCTTGATCTCCGAGATAACCTTGGTGGACTAGTGCAGGTTTTACTTTATCCCTTCTTTGATTTGGTCGAGCTTGACAAGTTACTTGTTTAACAAGCGGTGAATTTTTGCCTTTCAGGCTGGCATTGAAATCGCAAAACTCTTTCTGAATGAAGGAGACACGGTAGTCATATTTCTCATCTTCTATATGGAGCATTAGCTATTCTGTGATTTGGTTATGCTTGATTATTAGCCTTAAATGCTTACTGTTCAGTAAGAAGCTTTTCTTCTGAAATATATATATTGGCAGGTGATTTACACTGTTGGAAGGGATCCACAGTATACAAGGAATATTGTTGCAGAAGCTCCACCTCTTATTACAGCTCCAGTAATTGTAAGGCATATACGAGTCCACATCTCAGATGTCAACTCTAAAACAGCAAAATTCTTCAATATTTTCTTTCAATTGCATATTTTTCTTGTCATTGTTACAAGCCATTTGGTGATATCACTTGTGAAATAGAAGAATCCATCAAAACTTTCTTCAAATTACATTTTTCCCTCTTTTTTTTTTTTTTTGAATGAACAATTCCATTAGTTTCATTCTAAATGAGAAACTTGGAAACTTCCTCTGTCAAAATGAAGCAGACTTCTTTGAGCAAAAACCCTTGTACTTTTAAGGTCAAGTGGATTGTAGATGTAAGTCAAAGTTTGTTTCTGATTTCGCTTTGCATTGAATTAAACCACATTCTGCCCCAATTTCTTCAAGGTATATTGACCACTGACATATTCAAAGTTTGCAGTTTTACCGTACAAGTCTAAGAAGTGTTAGATATTGACTTTTAGTGCTGTTATATGTCATGCTTCAGCATTAGCTTGAGTCTTTTCTTGAAGCTGTCACAAACTTTAATATTTGATGCGTTAAATTTGTTGAGGTTGGTAAGAGCAATGGATAAATGAAATAAACAGGTAATCATATATAACGTTTTGGTGGTTTGTGCTAACGTTTTCCTGATTATAGAATCATAAGATAATTCATGGCTGAAACTTAAAGAGTAGATTCCTTAAATTAGCTGAAGTTGCTATAGCAATGCATAAATGAAATAAACAGCTGATATAAGATCAAACAAATTGATTTTGAGCTTACTGTTTCTTGACTGTAGAATCATAGAGAGGCTCTGGTTGTTGTTGCAAATTCATGAAGACGTTCTTTTCTCTTCTAGTTCTCAAAAGTTACTATTTGTCTTACCACTCTGATGGATTTAGTAACTTCCAATGCAGGTTTTGGTTAACAAAAGTACTGCAAGTGCTAGTGAAATTGTGAGCTACTGATACTACATTGCCATACCAGTTCTTGAAGGGCTGAAATATTTGTGTTCTAATTCATGAATTTCATTTCAGGTTGCAACAGCACTTCACGACAATTGCAGAGCTGTTCTTGTGGGAGACAAGACATATGGCAAGGTCTGAATTTCTAGTTACTTTGGTTTCTCTTTTCAATATTTGAACTTCTTTATTGGCTTACTGGTTAGTATTATGCACATCTCTATAAATTGTAAAGCAACTTTTCTCAATGTCTCAACGGTAAACTATATTTATCTACTACTCCTCAGTCCTAAATTGTTAGCAGTATACTAGAGATAGCATATCCAGCTATGTGGGGCTGCTTTATTTCCCCCAGAAAGTGTTTACAATCATCTACATGCATAAGTAGAACTAAAGAAATTTCTTGATGTTTCATTACCATGATCAAAAATTCAAAATGCTGTGCAGTGTACACTCGTATTCTGATGATCTGATTGGATGTGAACCTTTACCATCATTCTTTTCTTAACCTACTTTCTGCTTTTGCATTATTTTATTTCATTTGCCAGTCCTCAAACCGTTACAAAATCTTGATATAAACTCACTTTTGTTAATTCTTTATCATTGACAAAATAGCACGGTAGAATACATTGAATATGAATGGGACTTGGGAATTTGTCCGAGGCCAAAAATGATAGTTGAACAACTAATGCACATGAGGCTATGACGACCTTTCGTGCAACCCATTTAAGACCCACATACCCACTTTGCAACCTCTAGATTTCATTGTCAACTGTGGCATATTCCGCTGGTTATGATTTTTTATGCGACCAAGATGAAGATAAAAGCTATTTGTCTAGACTGAGCTAAGTATGCCTCTAATTAAGTCATCTCTTTTCACATCGACTTCATGCCCAGAGGCAAATTATGATTGCTAGATATTGCCAATTTATTCATTTTGGAGAAAAAGTAATCAAATCATTTGTTTCAAAGAAATAATCAATGCTTTCTGATTTCTCTGAACAGAATTAATTATGTCTAGCAGTTGAAATCTTTCCCTAACTACCAACCTAAGAATTTATCTTCTTGATGGTTTCCTAGTGCTATAGTCCTGCTTATGTATAAGGGATCTAAATGAATCCTTAACTAATCTACTACCACTATTTGTTGTTGCGAGGACTAATAAACCTCTATTATGGCCAGTGTAATTAGCAATCAAAGGGAAAACGGTTAGCATTAGTAATGATTAAAATATTCATTTGTTCTGAAGAGGGGCACACTTAAGAACAGAGAAGTGGCTGAGTAGGGGCTCTCAACTCCTTCGTGTTCCCGATCTGCAGCATTTCTGTTGCAGCTCCTTTAAGACTACTTTATTTCTAAACACGTGTTCCTAGCAATTGCTACAACCATTGCAGTAGCTATTTTTTGAGCAGTGTTGAGTTGTGCGGAGATGCATACGATTACACAGGTCAAGGGGAAGTGTAGGAAGAAACACTACTCTTTGGGTAACTAGATCCAAAGGGGGACTATTTCAAACTTCAAAGATACATACTTTATAATCAGTTATTTTGAATTCTGTTGTTTTAGTTGTTGGGAGTAGTTCCATGCAGTTGGCTGTATATGGCCTTTCTCTGTGAAGTTGGAGTAGCTTGAAAATTGATCTGAAGCCTACTAAATCTTTATATTGGTACTTGGTAGCTAGAAAATTTTGGTGTATGGGATGGTAGGTTTGCTGGTCTTCTTTCTGAGGGACAACATCACTGTATTCTTAACATCATTTCAGGGGCTGATTCAGTCTGTATTTGAGCTGCCCGATGGGTCGGGCGTGGTTGTAACAATTGGGAAGTATGTCACACCAAATCACATGGATATTAATGGCAATGGAGTTGAACCAGATTTCAGGAATTTTCCTGGTAAGACGCTCCTATTTACATCATTACATGTGTCAACAGCATTCTGTTTCTCTGAATATAAAACTATATAATATTTGCAGCTTGGAATGAAGTCAACAATCGTTTGTCAAAGTGCCACAAACAACAAGATGGATAAGGTAAGGGTTTCTATTTTCTTCTTCTTGTTTCTTTATTAACTTATGGTTTCTTATCATGGCTCTTTCTGTCACATACAGCTCGCTCGTTTTCCTTTCAGTGTCATTCCGATTCTTCATCATGACAGATGAATAACTTGGGGTAGTCCTTCGGTCGTGCGACACTCAGTTTGATATGATATTAACAGAAGTTAACTTACACAGTCGCTTAGCTTCACCCTTAGCCTGAGCATCACCAGGAAGAAACAAAGTACATAATGCATACTCTTCTATTGCCTAGACATCATCTTGAAGAACAAATCAGATCAATATCAGCAACTTTAATCTATCAAGATGCAGAACTGGCCACTGGATGATAAAATTAGTAGCCAGAACCAGCTGAGTTGTGTCATTGTATTTATCTTACTGATAGCAGGTGCCTATGGATGATAGTAGCACAAGTTGTGTACATAAATAACTAGCAATTTACCCGATACAACCAACAGTTCATATTGTATACACATTTTGAGTAAATGTAAATCAATTTGTGCCTCATTTTGATAACAGAGGAAATTCCTACTATGCTGGAGTTTGAAACTTCACAGGGGATCAAATTGTTCCTCACTCCTCCCTCTCACTCTGTAGGTGGATTGACGAGATACTATGTAGACGAACTTTAAGAATAACTAGATGTTTTGGGGAATAATAAAACACAGTTGTCTTAGATGTTCCCTAATAAGGTGTACTTTTGTATGAACATCTGGTCGCACAAATTCTCATAATAGTCACTTCTAAGTGTCAGCCAGACCACTGTTAATTTTTTGGTAAAAAGACAATACCACAATCAGTTCCTTTGCCAGCTGAGTTGTGTCTCCAGAATTTTACGTAGCATTCGAAAAAAGTTCATCTCAAGGCCAAGGATTATTTGGGGCTAAGATTGAACCTCAAAAGTTTGTTAACACCTGAGGAAAGGGACAGGGACCAGAAAAGGTAAAGTTGAAGTTACCTTAATTTTTCCTTTTTGATGATATAAAATGTAAAGTGTAGACATGACTCTACTATGCAGTAGAAATCTTGATTAGGCTGCCAATATGAAGTATGGTATCAAAATGCAATATTAATACAATAAAAAAGATGAAAAGGTAAGCATTGTCTCATAGTAGTAGTTTCTATAGGCTTTTCTTTAGACTGTTTGAATCTTTACACTTCATAAGATTGTCAAATATTCAACAAGCAAAAGGAAAATTTGGCAAGATATCCCATAACTTTTTACCCTCAGAGCATAAAATGTAAAGCAATACCAAACTACAAAAACCTGTCATTTTCCCTTCTCCTTCTAACTTTACCTCTCCAGGTATTGTATAACAGTGAAAAGGTAGACAGAAAAAAAAGGGAAGAAAATTGTAACAAACTCTACCACCATATTATTGTGTAATATCTTTTTTAAAAAAATATCTAATTATGTAATTACCACTTGTATAACCAAAAACTATGTTGTATCGAATTTACTATTGTGATAGTAATTACACAATCTAGTAACTACATAGTGGTGTTCTACACCTAAGTGGTTAATGAAGTGTATTTGAGGTTATGAGGTTACAATTTCAAATCTGGTGAGATTAGTCGAGGTGTGTGTTAGCTGACTCGTACACTACGGTTAAAAACAACAACAATATAGAGTGGTTTTGAAACATACAAAACTTTAGATTTTCATCCAAAACTAGATTAGCTTTTGTTGTCTTTTGCCTTATTGAGGCAACAACCTTTTGCTATTTAGGCACCTCCAATTGCTTGCAGTTTCTAGCTACCTCATGCCTCATTTCTCAAGTTTTCTTATATTCCTCTAAATTAAAACTCAATAAACCTGTACTCTAATGCAAGAAAGCTACGATTCTGTTCCCTCCTTAACTTTATCATAAAAATTATATATATATATATATACATTACATGCATCAACAAATGATTGCTTCCTCTTCACAGCTTACATTTCTAGTGCTTCTCTTCTTTGAGTAAACTACTATTGTTCTCATCACAAACAAACTCTCTCATAGAAAACAACAAGAGTTGAAAATCTATTGAACAAGTAGCTATGAGGATTTCTTGCTGTTTCCTCTTCTGCCTCTTGATTTTTTCAGGTGAATATCACTATGTTGCCCCTTTTTCTTTTATAATGTTTCAAAATGTTATACATAATCTTTAACTATGGTAAATTTTAAGTGATATTGCTACCATTTCTTGGCTTTTGATCCTTCCATTATAGCCTTCCCTTGGACTATAGATACTTCGATATGTTGCTACTGTTGGTTGCTAGTTTTCGATATTTCCATTGAAAAAACTGAAGTTTGCAATTGATGGCAAACTAATTTGGGAGCTAACTTATACATGAGATTATGTTGAGCTGAATAGAGGAATATACACTTACTGAATGAACTATTCAATTTTGTACAGCTCCTTTGCACCTCATCTGAATTCATTTTTTTTTACCATCTCAATGTTCTTTTGCATGCATGCACTGTTGTAGCTTTTTGAATTTCATGTTAAACGTTTCAATTTAATCAATTTGGATTATGGACTTACAATAAGTCAATTTTTTGCACAGATGTAGGCTACTGAATGATATTTTACAAGTTTTGACAATATATATTTACTAGAAAAGCTTAATCAAAAGGAGTTTGCCTTTCTCCAAGAAATTTCAAACATAAAAAGTAAATCTTATGAAGCTCCATTTTTCTGAAGATAATACAACTGCTAAGAACAACAAGTTCTTGGTTCAAGAATGTGATATGGAATCAAATATGAAACAACCTTGTGATATACTACTAATTCTTTCAACATGCAGAATCTAAAGAATAAAGCAAAGACAGAACAAACTGACACATATCTATTATTTACACTTACTTCAGGTACAAGCATTGCAGACAAGCATCCCACAAAAGCCATCAGAAAAAGCAAGAAACTAGCATTCCAAGAGGAGGACATTGCCGTTTCACCTTCCATGTATTCTGACCAGCTAGATGTTCCCATTATTAATCCAACAACCCCAGGTACAACATATCCAGACCCCACAATGGATAGCCCACCGCCACCATCTACCACACAGCCAATCACGAACCCTGCTCCATACATGAATCCTAACCCGAACCCCAATCCTAATCCTAACCCGAACCCAAATCCTAACCCTAACCCAAACCCAAATCCTAATCCTAACCCAAACCCAAACCCAAACCCGAGCAACAATCCAGGGCCATCTACAGGGGGGGCTTGGTGTGTAGCCAGCTCCACTGCTTCAACAACTGCTCTGCAAGTAGCACTGGACTATGCGTGTGGCTTTGGAGGTGCAGATTGTTCAACTATCCAGTCTGGTGGAAGCTGCTACGAACCAAACACAATTAAAGACCATGCTTCCTATGCTTTCAATGACTACTACCAAAAAAATCCAGCTCCCACAAGCTGTGATTTTGGAGGAACAGCACAGCTTACTTATACGGACCCAAGTAAGTGCAAGACAGCAGCACTAAAGCTGCTAAACATCACATAGAAGTAGAGTTCTTTAATCTGCTAATCCAGAAAAGTTGGCAAAGCTTCTAATTTTCTTTCATTACTGCAGGCTCTGGGAACTGTCACTATGCAGCATCAAAATCAACCCCTACCACACCACCTGCCCAGCCACCCCCTACCCTGCCACCCCCTTCTCTGCCACCTCCAACTCCAAGGTATAAACCATCTGAAATTATTTGAGTTTTAAATTATCTCCTAACCCAGAAATGTTAAGATGTTTGTCTGATTCCTTGGAATTGCAGCACAATGACGCCCGTAAATCCATACACCCCAGGTGGCCCGAATGGTTTTGGTTCTGATCCAACAGATTATGGTGCAGAACCAACAGGTACCCCCAGTGGAGCAGACAACTTATCAAGCAACTTCCAATTTCTCTTCGCCATGGCCTCTTTCCTGGTGGCAGTTACAGCAATTCAATTCTAAACAGAGTGCGCAAGATATTGTTCACAGGGATTGCAAGAAGACACTAGTTGTCTCCATACTCCCATTGCTTCTAAACAGCAGAATCATCATGAGATGTGAAAATCTCATGGCATTCAACACATGAAACTCGCTGTACTTCGTCCATTTATGGCTTTTAGCCCAAGTAGGAAGTCAGTACGTAGTGAAGAACATCTTAATGTAGCCAATTTCTATTAAAATATTTCTGCAGTTAATAAATACTTTAGACACGATATCTCATTTTAGGAATTTCAATGAAGAGTCATGTACAAAATCCGGGAAGTGACCATCAACGAGAGACCAATAATATCGACCATTTATCCTCCAAACTATGACATATGAGGCATGCCGCTTCCAAGATACGGAGAACACAGTAGCTCACTATATAAATTGCAAAAACACAACTAAGCTTTGAAGAATCATTTGAAACTTCGACCTCTTTTTTATTATGCTTTCACTTTTTTCTTCCTCACAGCAGTCACTACTTAACGTTATCAGAAACAAAAGGAGCAAGACAGTGTTCTTTCTTTATACAGCAACATTAGAGAGATAACATAATTGAATAAGAATATTTGAACTACTCCAGAAGAATGTTAACACATGTTAGGAATAAAAAAATGTAACAATGTGAAGACTACCAGACAAGCAAACATGCTTTGCAAGCCCCACTCACTCTTCAAGAAATATGGACGTACAAATATATGTCCAGGTCTGACCTGCAAGGCAGTGGTGCCAACCCTGTGCTTATACAAAAAGCAGTTACTACTTAATTCCTCTGTGAATTTTTACACTTTTACATTTCAAGTAGAATCTGGAAGAAGGTTATTTATCTTTTGGAGGAACCACTGGACTTTGCAAACTCATTCCATGCGATAGCCCAAATTAAAACCTTTTCTTTCTTTACATCAATGATAAAACCCAAAATAAGAATAATTTTGTTTCGTAGATAAGTAGCACCAAATGTTGCCCAAAGTATAGAAATTAATAGGATATAAATGAAAGCTTGTTTATCCTATTTATTCCTGCATAAATACATTCACCTTAATTTGTCCCACAAACTTGACTAGATAAACAGCTAGAAATTTACACGAGGGATTAAAAGAAAGATATTTATTTGTGTGATCTCCAACCCTCAAATGACTCAAATAATTTACAGGACTCCTTTGAGAAATCGCTGTAGTTTAACATCAAATCAAGAGCAAGAATGGCACAGCAAGAATACAAATGATGGCTAGGGTGGCAATAATTGAACCTTGATCAAACGCCTTCTGCAAGCTGCCAGCACGTGTGAAATGCTGGAAACCCAGATAAGCTGCTATAGCCAAGGAAAGAATGACACCTTCCTTTGTCCCCCTGCCAAGAACAATACGAACCAGATATAACTCTACTCTATCAGACCAAGTGACATTTATAGAGAAGGATATACCAACCTTAGGTTTGCAACTTGATAAGGAGCCACAATTACCATCAATAATGCTATAAATGGCAATTCAAGTTCACCTACAAATGATCAAGACCGAAGTCAGATATTTCAAAGACAATTATCTAAATGATTGAATGTAGTAGCAAACATAACAGCGTCCAAAGAAAATGAGTAGCTAAAATCTTGACAACAACCTTAGAAAACGATCTCCTTATCATCTTTTGATAACATAGAACAGGGTCAAACTTTCAAGTTTCAATGTCCATTCACAATCTTCTGCTAAGCAGCATGAATGCATATTCTGCTTCCTATTATAACTTTAGAATGTTAAACTCACTAAGGGTTGTAAACATACAAAAGTTGGGCATATTCTCTTACTTCCTACCCAGAAATGGGCTGAGATTTTCACCTTAAAATAGAACCAGGAAAATATTGGGTACAATCTAATAGCCTGCTTCCCGAGGGAATATTGGCTGGATAATGCTATCCAACAACATACAAAATACATAATGCTATCCAACAACATACAAAATACAGAAGCAAAAGACAAGGTTGTCAATTTTCAAGATTTGAGGTTTAAACCATAGACATGATTAAGGAACCAACCAGGAAAGGAGAAGAAGAGACGAACAAGAAGTGCCAAAAATGCTGACCAAATGCCATATTCACCCCTGAAAGTTATTTCTTGTCAGTTTGCTGTACTGCAAAACATTCAGCTTAATGAAGTAAGCACAAGCTACTTAACAGATGCTAATAAACTTACTGGATCCACGAGACAACTGCAGTAGGAGCTTGTAAAGCAAATAAAGGAACAAGAAAAGACTTGTGAATAGCAGTGCCCTTCGCAAGCATGAGAACCCTAAAAATAACCATTTGACTGTCAGATTGCAGTATACAAATCATGGCACAGCATGCAGAACAAGGTTTACTTTAAAAGAAAAAAAGATAGTTTATTCGCCGGAAATTATACAAGACTTATAAAACAAGGGGCACTGACTTTGAATCTTCTAAGATTCTATACACTTGTACCAAAGAAATTAATGTGCAGTCATACTCGAGAAAAAAGAGAAAGCAAACAGTAAATCTCTAAAAATGATATTGACTAATGTTACGTGACAGGAACAAGTGTACAATCTATAAAGAAAGACTTCTGCACACGTCCCTCTCTTTTTATCTTTTCTATCTATACAGTGTTGGGTTAACTCAAGCCTTAACGATAGAGTGTGAAGCACACAAAGCTAATGTGTCAATGGCAAAGGCCAATGCTCTCTCCTGGTTGATGCTTCTAAATTCTAACGAGTGGTGCTACCAGCAAACTGTTTTCCTTATACACCTTAGCTCTTTACGATCAAGCTTGTACATTAGCCTGTAAGTGACCCTTAATCATCAAGTAATCTGGAAACTTTGGAAGTCCAAGTTGAACACGAGGATTAAACGGGAGAAAGTCAAATGAGATGGTTTGGCCACATCCTGCACAGGTCAACATGTGTCATCATGAGATTATTGAAGGGGCTAAAGGAGACCAAATAGAACTAAAATCATATGGATGGAAATATTATCTACATGATCATCAGTGCATATTAGAAACCAGTGAGAAGAATCCAGAGGCAACATGTTTAAGTTGAATTGGGAAATGGTGAGAAGATCAAATTTTGGTAGGAATTACTGGTATGTCAAAACTTATCCAGTTTCAAATCACGATCTAATGCACAATTACCTATTGTCTAGAAAATAATAGGTGGAGATAACATCAATAGGAGAGTCAAGACTGGAAATTGGAGAGGCTAACTTGTTGCTGACAACTGAACTAAGAAAACAGGATAATTGAAAAGGAAGAGTAAGTGACACACAAAAGGGGTTTATTCTATACGGGTGTTACTATATATAAACCAGAGGAATGAGTCTTGACAACTAATTTGAAAACATAAGGTTCCTCTAGAAGTATTTTGTTTTAATTGGACAGCACAAATGAAGCATGTATCACACCTGAGAAGAGGGAAACGGATTTGAAAAATAGGTAATAACTGTGAGAGAAGGATATGTAGGACAGAATCTCCTTTTCCTACACTCCGAGATGAGTACTGACATACAGAATATGTTTTGTAAATTTACCTGGGATCAATGGTAATGCCGAATTCTTTAGAGATACATATTGTAGTTAACGGGAAGAGAGCCACAGAACCTCTGCGAAAGGTTTGTTACATTCCATAATGGATTATATTGGCCCTTATTGAGGGAATGGAACTGGAGGTGTTTTGAGGGAGTTTCTCTTGTTAATCACATTATGCATCTTGATGTTTGGTGTAGTTTGAATAATGTCAATGCTTTGATGGACTTCATATGCTCCCTACAACTTTAAAATATGGGTTAAAAATTGTATATTTATTTTGTCTACAAGGTTCTCCTTGGTGCTGGAACTCTAATAAGGTATTTTCCTAAGTGAACTTAGAGTTCCACTCAACGTCTCAACAACAACATACCTAGTGTAGTCACACAAATTTTAGTGGAGGGTAGAGCGTAAGCAGACCTGATCTCTACCTTAGAGGTAGAGCAATTGTTTCCAATAGACCCGGTGTCAAGATAAAAACAGTCTAGAAAAAAGAAGTAATGGAAATAAAAGAAACAACAGAGTAATAAAACACAGGTTGTAGCAGAACAATACTACAACAAAATAATGTTATAATCAAACTACACGGAACAACATATAATAACAGAAATTGAAGAACAAGAAACAGGAGTAATACTACGACGAGTAGTATGGACAACAAGTCCATACACTCCTACCTACTACCATTCTACCCTAATCCGTGTCGTCCACACCTTACTATCTAAGATCATGTCCTCGGTGAACTCCAACTGTGTCATGTCATATCTAATCATCTCTCTCCAATACTTTGTTGGTCTACTTCTACCTCTCACAGATCAATCCAGACAACCGCTCACACACCCGCACTTGCTATCCCTGCATCTATTCATCACGAGCCCAAACTATCTCAACTTTGCTTCCCAAATTTTGCCTTTCACCGAAGACACTCCCATCATATTCCATAAAAAAAAAAAAAAACTGTACTAAAAAAGATTCATGCGACGTTATTGAGAGTCAATACTAGATTTATACCACTTCTAATTTCACATGGTCAAAATGAAAATGAAAAATCAATTCTTTAGATGTCCCATTTTACCAGCAAACTTAGCACCAACTCCTGTAAGCGCGCGCAATGAGTAAGGGAGACTTACACAGAGGAAATAGTACAGACCCACTGTAGATTTCTAGGAGTAAGAGCAGCAGCAGAACAAACCACTCCTCCACGTCTCTTCATATTCATCTCTCCACTTACATCAATTGAAACTCTGTAAAAGAAACAATCAAAACCCCATGAGGATAAGATACAGAATTAGGGAAATACGCCCCCAAAACACGTGCAAAAATGGGATTTTGATAGACCAAATTTGAAATGAGGTTCATATATCCAAATCAATCAAATAACAAACCTTAGAGGGTTATATCCAAGAAAACTAGAGCTTTGCTGCAATTTGTGCTGAGAAATCCTAGTGTGATGAGATTGAGGAGATCTCAAAGCGCATAGTTGTTTATTGTAGGAAGCAAAACGATGTATAGGATAAGAAAGAGAAAGGGACATCATTCTATATCTTTGTTTTAAAATTCCTCAACTGTTTAACTTATACGCCGGCGAATGAAGATAAACAAAGTGGAAGGTCGCCTGAGAAATCAGAGTTAAAGACAATAATGGTGAAGAAGGAGAGTGAGAAGTGATAGTATAAAAGTGAAGGGTGATTCATACGTACAAGAAATAGTGTGCCATTTGTCGAACGAAAAGCGTTTAGTTAGACAACAATAATTGTGCCTCGTTTGGATTATTGAATCATTGGAGAATTCCCTTTATAGAATCGAACCATTAGTAAATCATCTGAATTATTATAATCCTTGAGTTTTTACATGGAGCGTTAATAATTTCTCATGTTAGCATTGATATTATCCGTAATCTGTGTATGGGATGTTCAATCGTCATTTTATATATTTAGTAAAAATAACAACTCTATATGAAAGAATGTGAGAAGAAAAACATTTTGTTTTATTTAGTAAAAATTATATTGCATGTAAAGTCAAGAGGTTTATCACGTGCAATTGTATAATATTTTTTTTCCTGCAAAGTCATATGTTAAGATGTTTTTAGTTTAGCTGTAGTAATATTTCTAGTGAACAGATCAAAGTGTTTTTCTTATCACCTTATCTCAAATAGGGTTATTATTTCTATTATATATATATATAAAAAGACGATTGGACATTCCTTATATAAAATTCTGGACAAAATTAATATTAAAAAATAGGAAAAATTTAAGGGGAGAACCAAAAGTGCACCGATATTAAAAACATGAAGAACTATTAGTGCTCCATATGAAAACTCAAGGATCACTTTAAACATTAACCTAAAGGTGAGGGACTATTTTGAGCCTTTCCTCGAACTACTAAGATTTTCTTCCTTAAATCATCTATACCATGGAGGTCTGAGAATCAAGTGTAGCTATAAATAAAAAATATATTATCATTTAATAAAAAAATAAATTTAAACAAGCATCTTACTAGCAAAAATAGTCAATTTTTTGTGAGGAACATTTGTTTGTTTAACTTGACAAAGTTAGAGGGGTGATTATCCAAACGGGCCCTTGGAAAATCATGAATACATTCACGTGTTCAGCTCTTAATCCCATGATAGATCCGCCATGGAAGATAGCAGCCGTGAGATTATTATTTTTATATGATATTAAAATTACGTGTAATTTATTCTAATTATATTATATTTAAATGGATTCATATGTATTTGGATACATAACAAATCTTGCTTTTTTTTTTCATCATCTTGCGCTTGTATATTACCCCATATACATATGTCTGATTATGTAGTTTTTCCAATTATTTAGGGTTAAAAAGAGAAATTAATTGCTTGTAGCCTACTTCAATATTTGGGCCTAAACCGGTAAAATCAAGCCCAGAAATTGCTGAAGGCCCAATTAAAGAGAATTCTAAATGGCTGAGTGCACAAACAACCATTTTTGACAAAAAATATCTGAATTTTATAAAGTTTTAAATTTTAGCCACTTAGTCATACATGTCTAATATCTGAATTTAAGCTCTACACCAACTTTAGAATTTAGATCAGGAAAGTCTAAATTAGTGTTAATTTAAGAGAAATTTTTCAAAATGTCAATATTTTAGCATTTAAGAGGACTCATTAACAACAATTTCAATATTTAGTAAAAATGTCATTTTAGTTTGTTATGTATCTTCTTTATGTTTTTATTATTTATTTTTATTTAAAGAATATAATTATTTAATAACAAAAAGGAGAAAATTAAGGGGG
>NC_028638.1:44064901-44081980 GCF_001406875.1 Solanum pennellii
TTCTTCTTTGTTATTTGTGGAGTGCAGCAAACGTGCCATTGATTTCAACTCGTCCTCAACTCTAGCCAGTCTTCATCACGTCAGAATTCAGGGTGAGCTATTGTTCCTAGCTTGGACTGGATTCTCTCTCATTCATGTCTTGATGCCTTTTGAAGTTCTGGCATGGACTAGCTGTTTGACTTATTTTAGCTTCTTAGATACTCTGAGATTTAGTAATTTGAGGATAGATGTTCTTGTGGTGATGACTTCCAGTTTTTGGGAACAATAAGTATTGAGCTTTTAGAAGTTATTCAATCGATTTTCATTAATGAGTTTTAAGTCTTCCGCATTATATTTTGTTTATTATGGTTGAAATGTTGGGGTTTAGATTGCTTGATTCGCTCACATAGTAGGATAAGTGTGGGTGCCACTCGCGGCTCATTTTGGGTCGTGACATTATGAGTCATAATTTTAGTGTGATGTACCAATTATTAGATGTGATTGTCTTTTGTGAATTTCTTCTAGTAGTATATTTCTTTTGTTTTAAAAGTATGCATTACTCGTTGCATAATCTTATTCAAAGCATGGAGGTTAGAGTTTACCTAGAACAAACTACTACTTATATTCATTTTTTACTTCTTCATTATTTTAATTTTTTTTTACTAGTTAATGTTTACTTATGTCCACCAGACATTTTGCCAAAAAAAAATAATAAATGTTTTACCCCCAATATTAATTATTTACTTCTCAAATAATTTTCAAAACCTAAAATTATTTATCAATTGATATATTATTTATTTCTCAAATAATTTTCAAAATCTAAAATTATTTATCAATTAATATGGGGGTGTTGCGCAAAAATATTCATATTATTTCTCCCTTTATTTCATATTAAGTAAACTTGTGAGACAATGCACCGCTCATTAATAAAAACATTCTATAATCATAATTTAAACTATATATTTCACTATTAAGCTTTTGTTAATTTTCAAGTTTAAAGTAAAGATAGTCATTATTGAAAATGTAACACTTCATTAAAGAAAATAACAAATATGAAAGAAAAAATCAAAGATTTATATTGAATTTTGAACAAGTCAACCAAAAATAACTCTTCTTTTATTTTTATTATAACTCAAAAATCACTAATTATTATTTACTTACCAATCATTCAGCTATTTTAAGTGATTTTCCATTTACTTTTGTTGACATGCAGAAACTTTTATTTAAGTCATTTAAAAAAAAAAAAAAAAAAAGCTACCCATTTAAATCATTTAATTGACCCTCATCATTTAACCTGACCTACTTCATATAATATAAAATGATTAATTTTAAACAATTTCTAAAACAGGGACAAGGATATATTCATACGCACGAAGGATATACCGTATAAACATATTATTTATGATATTTCAGGAGTATATTTTTTTTTTTAGAATAATAATAAAACAAGATAAAAATATTGTAATAATTATAACATTTACATTTTAAGCTTATAATATTATAACTCTATACTATTTCTTTTTTAAAAAATAATATTGCGCTTGATCGATTTAATATTGACATTTGTACTTGATATATTTGTCTTTGATGAAAAAATTATAAAGTTATAGAAAAAAAATTGAGTGTAAATTAAGGGGCGTAAATTATAATTACATTCCTCATTGGAGATGAGAAATTTTTTTTCCTCTTGTTTTAATATATTTTTTTTAACTTTTTTTTTTCATTTTAGATTATTTATCGCTCCTTTCCTCATGTTTCAAATTTAGCTTCTTTTTTTTTTTTTTCATTTTAGATTGTTTATCTCTCTTTTTCTCAATTCACATTTTTTAATCTTTTACTTTTTATGATTCAATGAAATCGTTAGTATTTTTTATTTTTTGTCATTTAACATGACTGCGTTATTATTCTAATACTTGATTTAAAATATATTTTTATTACTAAACGATATTATATATTTATCTTTTTTTTCTCTCTTTTGAATTATATTTATTTAAGTTATAACAAAATTTATTTTATTTCATATTGAAATTTGAATAAGATTATTATGTCACTTTTTTTGAATTTATATTTTTATTTATTTTATTAGTATTGACTTGTTATTTTATTATCCATGCTATTATTTTATAGTTTGGAATTGATAATTTATGGTGTTCTTCTCTTTTTTTTTTTTGGTCAACCATTAGATTAATCTTTGACGTTATATTTTATAATATTTTTCTTTTGTCAAACATGCCATCCATGATGTTCTTGTAAAATGAGTAGTTTTAGTTTTATAATTAAGTAATTAAATATTATTATCTAAAAAATGTCAACTGTTTTTATAACATAATTACGCATATATGTTTATTTATTAATTTTTAATAATTAATTTTATAAAAGTTAATAAGTTTAAGAGAAATGTTGCACTCTTTTTCTTATGGGAAAAAAGTTAAATATATCCGAAATAGTAAATTGTATGCAAATATCCTTCGTCATATTTTTTGAATATATCTGTCCCTATAGTTTAAAAGTAGAGCATATAAGTCTTTAACTCTAATGGAAGACTAAATAAGGACACATGATGTAATCCAGAGGCGGAGACAACATGTCTTTAGGGGGTTCATCTAAACCTCCTTCGGCGGAAAAAATTACCATATATGCATGCTCAAAATTATATTTTAGATGTATATAATAGATGTCGATCCTCTTTCGACTAGTTCATATGCTTACTCCTTCGAATTTTGAACCCCCTTATTGTAAATTCTGGCCCTGCTATTGGTGCAATCTTATCCGTGGATTCGATAAGATTATGAAACATGTTTGGCCGTTAGTATAAATGATATATATGCTCAAGTTTTTAACCGACAGAGGCGCCAATGTCCAAAAAATATGATGAAGCTATTTGCATACTATTTACAATAATTCGAGGGTATATTTATCCTCCTTTCTTTTTTTTATTCACCCTTCTAATAAGATTCTTGATCACTTTACATTTTTAGGAGAACAGTTTAAGAATAATAAAAAATATAATATTGAAATATGTACTTAAACGTTTTTCTTAAGGGTGTATCACACTCTAATAATTCATTTAGTAGGTTTGGAGATGCAATTTCATTTCGAGCTTTGAAATCAACATTATCTTCAAATCATAACATAAAATCTTAATTTTTTCAAAAAGTTTAATTTAAAATTTTCATAGCATGATTTTATATTTTCGAATGTATAAAATAATGTATAAAATTTGACCCACAAATTTATATTTATAAAAATATACCATCATTTTATAACTACATATTGTTTTTACGAAAATATTAAAGAACCGATGGAATATTCACCAAATATTAATATGATAATATAGTTATATTAATCGTGCTCAAATTTTTTTTTCATTGAATTAAAATTTGATAAAGGAACATATATTTTTTTAAAAAATAACTCTGTGATAGTCCATTAGACCTTTATTTATAAAATTTTTAAAATTATATAAAAATCGAAGCAATTTTGATGATTTTCACCATTTATAAATTTATGAAGAAAAAATACAATAAATTTATAATTTTATATTATTATTTTTTCTCAGGTGACCAAATCGCCCCTTAATATGAACTAGAAGGAGTAATTAGGAAAATAGTATCACCAGTTGGAGTCGCTGCTTCCTTTTTTGGCCGGCGACACGCAAGTCCGATCATCTTCATCTCCAGCTATGGAGGTACACGATAACAATGCTGCTGACGGACCTCATTCCGATCAAGGTTTATACCTCTAAATCAAATTTTTCTATCATTATGTCATTTGATAACTAAGAAATCGCTTGCCCAATCCCAGACAATCTCAATCTGATTTAAACGTGGGTTCGCCCCTTCAATCACACATTTTTGTTCATACTTTAAGTGAAATTTTGTTCGAAAATGAACTAGATATATGATAAAAGGAACAACTTTTTTTTGACCTAAAAAATTTGAACTTGTTAAACAACATTCATGCTAACTTAAATAGACATAACTAGCACACATGTGTGATATGGTTGATGATAATACGATTTATGTGTAATTTGTCATAGTATGTGTGCAAACATGTTGAAGAAATCCCTATTGGATAGTCGTCCAATCTCATTTGGCCCATAAGTTTGAAACTCAAGGGAATCACTTAAAGGTCAGGCATCATGGCAGAGGCAAGGTTCGAACGTGTAATGTGTGCCCAATCCACACATCCCACTTTTTGTTCTCATTCTGTGATTGCTATCATCTCCTAGGGGATAAGAAACTTATATTAGGTTTTAGTTTTACTAAAAACGTTTATAATAAAATGAAGCAGGAGACTATATTAATTAGGTTCTAGTTTCACTAGGATTGTAGCTCTAGGAACAAGTTTTATGATAAAGGATGATTTGCTTAGAAATAACAAAACAAAGCCGTTTGAAGAACTTTTTTCTATTGTTAGACTGATAAGTATCATGTCATGAAATGTTCTAATTCGCGTGCATATAATTTTTAAGAAGATAATGGACAGCTGTTGGATTGTCTTGTTATTTTTCTGAGCATCAGTGCTAATTTGCTCAGTGCTAGAATTTTGGAATAGAATTAAAAAATTTATATGGAGTTCATTCTCAAAAAGGATTAGAATTTGGTGTAACTAATCAAAATTTACCAAAGGACATTGTAATGCAAATGTTAATGAAAGTAATAAAAAATGTGGAATGCAGTATCTACTATCTAAAGAAAATTGCTATCTGGTAGCTTATGATTTTATTCATCCTCTATAGCTGCCTAGTGTTTCTTGAGTTTGAATGGTCAGGATGACAGGTAGCAAGTGGTATAACCATTTCATCTACATAAATTTGTAAATGAAATAAGACAACAAAGAAAATGAAGTATTCAAGTGAAACACACTATTAGCCATTTTAATAAAGTTGGGGTCCATGACCTTACCTTACCTTATCAAAAAAAGGTTGGGTTCCATGGTTAGTCAACTTGGACCATGTAGCTTGGGGACAAATGTTAATTCACCATTGTTCTAAAGCTAGTTTCTAAAATGAAGAACTATTGAATACCTTAAAATGTTCACAGTCATCTCAAAGTTAAGTTCCATAGAGTGGTTGTTAAACCGACATTTTTGTATGGGGCGGAGTGTTGTCTAGTCAAAAACTCCCATGTCCAGAAGTGTATATTGTGGAGATGAGGATGCTGAGGTTGATGTGTAGTCATATTAGGATCGATAAAAATTAGAAATGAGGATATTTGAGGAGATGCGCATACACACCAATGAGGAGGTGCAAGAGGTTGGTTATAGAGAGTACGAGGAAGGGCAGAGGTAGAACAAAGAAGTATTGTGGAAAGGTGATAAGACAAGATATGATGCAACTTCAGGTCACGATGACATGGCCGTAGATATAAGGGTGTAGAGGACACATATTAGGATAGAAGGTTAGTAAGTAGTGTAGTGGTGTTGTCTTACTTAGGGTGATTGGTGTTTGTCATTGTACTAGTTGTATTAATGTAGTTCTTGTTATTAATATCTAACTATCTGACATTTTCATGCCACGATTCTCTAATAAACACATTTAGTGTAACTTGATAAAAAAAGAAAAAAGAAAAAAAAAATGAAAGCACACTGACTGTTGATTGACAACTTTTTCATTTGCATGAACTTCAAACGCGATGTTCTTGGTGGCTTGTCCTTTCTTGCACGGGATAACAGCCATTGAATGTAACAGAGAACCTTAGAAGGAAAATGTTAAGGCTTTATTCGGCTATTTGCTCTTCTGTTTCTCATTTCTTTTCCATCTATGTTTGACGATTATGATTATCTCAAAATTTTAGTTTTTCAGTTTCTACCTTTTCCCTTTTGCTGCACACTTCAGGAAGTTTGACTAAGCTATTATCCTCTTTGTCTCTCTAGTTTTTTTTTTTTTTTTTTATAACTAGCCTCATTTAGTCATGCAACTTGTGCCATTTCTCTTTTCAATGTTTTAGCATTGCTTGATTCTGAAGACAGAACTATGGTTTCCTTTATTGAAGTTCATAATGAAAGACTTAAGGATATGATTTCTGGAGTCTCAGAAGACCTTGATTCCTGGAACTCACTGATATCAGAGGTTGAGAAAACCTACCCTGTAAGTCCAAATTCACTTGGCTTCATGTGGGTCAAATTTATTATCATGCTTGATATAGGAAATAGTTTTATATTGGGCTTTTGTTAATCATGTTGTATTGAACTTGACTATTTTGGATTTTCTAGTTTGTATAAGAACAATTATACTCCAAGTCCAGTAAGCAAAACAACATTCTTGTTCTTGAATTATTTCACTGCATTGATCAACTTTTTGGTGGGTTTGGCTCTTCTATTGTCATGGCTTTGGGATGATTGTACGTGAGAAATTAAGTATAACAATGCCTAGACTAGGACGGACATGTTAAGAAAAATAATCCTAAGTAGTTATGACGAGCATTTGCCCGACACCTACAATATATTGATAGATGCGGAGCCAAAGGATCAAAGACAATAGGAAGTATATTAAACTTCAATGTTGTTACCATGGCCTTCGAAGATGATATGGAAAATTAATGTACCTCACAAGGTGGCTTGCTTCACCTGGTTGGTAGCTAGGGAAGCAGTACTAACTCAGGACAATTTAATGAAAAGGGGAAGACAGTTATGCTCCAGGTGTTTCCTTTGTGAAATAGAAATAGAGACAACAAACCATCTCTCCCTCCAATGCAGAGTGACAGAAAAATTGTGGCATGTCTTTTTGAATTTGAGGGGAATCAGCGTCCATGCCAAGACACTCCTGAAATTTTCCAGCACGCTGGAATAGAGAACGGAATACATCAGGTCACAAGGAGAGATGGAAGATTGTCCCTACTTGCATCTGGTGGACAATTTGGAAGGAAAGGAAACAGAGATGCTTCGAAAAGACGAAAACAAGAGCATCCCTTTCCAGAGTTTGAAGTTGAACTGCCATATAACCCTTCATTTTTGGTGTAACCATGTCCTCCCCAAAGAGGTGGAGGCTATTACTCACTTTTTAGATTGTTTGGGAGGGGTGTAAATGATAGATCTTTTGGTTTTGCTTACTGTATACTCCTGATGTAATTACTACTGAAATACACCATTGGTGCATTGTTGTCTATAAAATGTTAACTTTCTCAAAAAAAAATATTAAGCTTCACCTTTCAATTGAATCAAAAGCCCAGAAAATTAATTGTGCATGCCAAAATCTTTTAAGACATGCTACATTGTTGGATTAGAAGAAGACTACAAAAGGTGACATATCTTACCAAAAAAAGACTACAAAAGGTGACAAAAAATTGTGGAACACTATACTGATGGCTATATGGTGGATTGTATGGAAGGAAATAAATTAAGAGTTCGGAAACTAAGAGGAAAACATGTGTGCCTTTAACCATAGATGTTTAGCTCTATTAACTTTTTGTTTAAAAATGAAAATGTACAGGAAATAGACAGGATGATCAATTTCCTTAGTTACAATAAAAAAGGATTAATATTTCTGGTGCTTTTCACATGTAGCTAGTGTATGGCACATTTTGCTGGGGTTGTACTATTCATCAATTGCACTCTCTTCGTGGTATTCTCTAATAAAAAAATTATTACATCTAAAAAAATAAAATCAAAAGCTCAAATGGAAAGGCAAATAAGTATGAACCTTCAACTCTCGATTGAATCAAAAGCCATAAAGGAGTAGGAGGAGAATGAACCCAATTGCTTAAAAATTGATCACACAGCAATGTGTACACTTTATGAAATCTAATCTACAAGATGAATGAATGCTTCAAGGATCCAATCTTACGTAGCAAAGCAGAATTCTTCAATAGAACTAGGGAGAGAAGCCTTTCTCGGAGTGATATTGCATAGACTTATGAATAATCTGTATCTGTCGGTGAAAACTCGCGGGCTTGGTCAAAAATAATAAAAAGTCACAAAACAACGTAACAAAATGTGTATAGCAGAGATCACACGTTAAGCTACTCTACAAAACGGCAGTTCTCTGATTTCAGCGCGTCCCATTAGCTGCATTGGCTGCTGCCTTCTCGTCGTGCAGTTATATGCCATACTTTGTGTAATAGCCAGAACTTTGTGTAGGAGAATCCAAATGAAAAATGTTAGAATCCATAGAAACTAGATGTCAATGGCTACAATTTTCTATTATAATTTTTTGTTGTTGATAAAGTTGAAAACCACAATTTTCTTTTATAAATTGCTTTACCTTATAAAAAAAAGGGCTACAATTTTCTTTCACGAGTCATTTCCAAATTCCCCATAGATTGAGAGTTATGCGTGCATCATTAAAATTGGGTCATGATTGATTCGGTTGAATATGTTGCTCTTCGTTTCTAATTCTAACTTCTCTTGCTTTGATCCGCAATACTCATCACAATTCTACTCTTTTAGCATCATAAGCTATTTGGTTGAATTCTTTGTCTGTCCATGCACACAACATCTCTATGTTGTTCGTACTCTTCAAAAATATCGAAGGGTGCGTGTTGGATCCTTGAAAAGTAATGCATTTTTGGAGGATCCGACACGGTGTAGTCCGAGCAACATAGATCATCCCCCTTCTAGAAGGATTCATCCTTGAATATGAACCTGCATCAAAGGAAGGATATTAAGTGAATCCCCAACAAGGATTCTTGGGATACTCACCTGGCAAGAAAGAATAAAGTAGTGTCCATGTAGCCTCTTCACTAGCTTGCTCCATCTCCACTTAAAACACTTTTTTTTGGGGATAAGATTAAGAGCCCATTTTTGTTATACACCCAAATATGATCCAAGTATAAAATAACAAAGTCACCATTGTAAGCACATAAAACTAAGTATCAACATTAAGCAACCAAACAAGAAAATGGAAGTTAGATCATGATTCACTTGATAGAATAGGTTGCTCTTCACTTCTAATTTCTTGCTTCTCTGGCCTTGATCTCCATTTCTCATTTGCCCATTTGACTTTCTTAGTATCATAATCTTCTTGGTTGCTCTCTTGACCAGAACACATCATAGGTATTACTGACCTGCTTGCAGGAACTGCTCTCTTGTAACGGTTTCTGCTTCTATTAGGAGCAGGTGTAATCAATACTCAAACTGTTTTCCTTTTACAGATTGGCAAAAAAGTTTGGGGAAGATAAAATTCTTTTAAGGGGCAATCACTTGAACATGGAAGATATGCATCTATGTCTGTTGATGATATCAAAATTAACGTTAAACCAAAATATTCAGAGGACACTTCTGACAAAATAGAAAATATCGCAAAGTTTTTTTTTTGTCCAAATCCAAAGAGCTCTTCTTACTTAGAATGGGTCGTCGATTCAGCATAATATAAATGGGGTAAAATCCCTGTTCTTACAATTTACAGTGAGCTGTTCAAATATTTTAGCAATATGACCATCAGCTGCACATTAATCTTCCTCTGTTCTATCAATTAAATTCTTTTTTATGTACACATTCTTGCTTTTAAAAAGGAAGCAAGGCCACCTCTGACTATTAGGACAAACAAGTGAGAAAATCCCTTTCGATCTTATTAGTGAGCTGCCCTACATGCAATTTCACATGATTCTTCTCATTCTTATGTTTTTGCTCTGTGTGCTCAACACGAGTAATTCTGTTCCAAATACTGCAGGATGATAGCAATACAATTAGTTTGGCTTTTGACTCCTTTTTGTCTAAGTTTCCACTATGTCACTGGCATTGGAAAAGATATGCTTATCACAAGGCACGGCTATGTAATGCTGAAAAGGCTGTTGAAATCTTTGAGAGAGCTGTGGAATCTTCACCATTTTCTGTTGGACTGTGGGTTGACTATTGTACCTTTGCTGTGAGTTCGTTCGAGGATCCATTTGATATTCGCAGGTAAATTCTTGGAAATCATGCTTCTGTAAGTTTCTTGAAAAAGAGGCTAGCCTTACCTGCCATATTAGTTGTTAACCATAATGATGAAAATGTTAACATCTGAGAAATATTTTCAAGCGAAAAGACAATGAAACAGCGGAATTCACTACTGAAGTAGCTATCGGAGAGCATCGTTGTTAGATCAGCTAAGTCTAAATCCTAAACTAGTAGGGTCCGGTATATGAGTAATCTGTATCCGATTCAGAGGGTTCATCCCAGTTAATTATTTATATACTGGCTGTCAATCCGACATAGCTGGAGTCCTTTATCTGAGTCCGTAACCATCTATGATTTGCTCATAGACAGAAGTAGCATCCCTGCATCACATAACACTTCTAAATAGTGAACTGCAACATGATGGAGGATTAGTTGAGTCACAACTTTGTATAGAATATAATTAGACTTAGTTTCTTTTCTTTTTACCTTTTCATATTCCACCTTTTATTTTCATACTAAGTGAAAACCTCATTGTGTGCAACAATATGCTTACTTTTTTGAAATTCATTAAAAGCTTCTGAAAATTCAATTGTAAGTTACATTCATGTTTAGTGAGATCATAAATAGTAATCCAAATAATCAGTATATTCTTTTAAACTTTTGACAGGTTGTTTACCAAAGGAATCTCCCTTGTTGGGAAAGACTACTTCTGTCATGTCTTATGGGACAAGTACATGTCCTTTGAGTTCTCTCAAGAGAAGTGGGGCTTCCTCACTCTAGTTTATGTACAGGCTCTACGCTTCCCCACAAAGAAGTTGCACAAGTACTACGAGAAGTACGTTTTGTTTTACTCTCTATTAGTACATCGAGTATTTGTCTTCAGCTTCTATTGAATTTTCCCATTATTTCCTGATTTGTTATTTTCAAAACACCCCTTTAGGACAGTAAAAGATTTAGATGGTCTCCTATTTTAATAAAAGTTTATTTTCTGAAAAATGGATACACAGGTTTAGTACATTACCAAAAACACTGCCCTTAAGGCCTTAAAATAACCTGAGCTGGTTCATGGTATGGCAAACGGTGAACATTTCTATTTAATGGAATAGTTCTATGTGTTAATCCTCTTGCCACATTCTGTTTGATTGTATCTTCTCTGCTTCAGATTCAAAACATATCATTCGTGAATCCTAAAGAGTTTGTATCCCTTGTTAATTATCCAGCTTTAAGAAGCTTGTAACCAATTTAGAAGAAGAGATCCTACATCTCAGTGATGACAGCTGTGAAGTACAACTAAAGGAGCTGTCTGATGCAACAGTTGTGTTGTCAAATAAAGAAATTGCTCAAGTTGTTAAGGACCTCCAGGATCCTAGTGACGGTTCAGTTAGATTGAAAGCACTGTATAGGTACAGATACTGTGGAGATCAGCTATACCAGAAAGCGTGTCAACTAGAGGAAAAAATAAAAAATTTTGAATCAAACATCCAGAGGCGATATTTCCAGGCAACTCCTCTTGACAACGATGAGCTGAGGAACTGGCATGATTATCTCGACTTCATTGAAAAGCAAGACGATTTTGATTGGGTATGCTTTAGTGTTCCCTGAAGATATTGGGGATTACTGCTTGATTTTGCTCCAAAATTGTAAACTATTCTGCTACAGGCCCTAAAACTGTATGAGAGATGCTTGATATCCTGTGCCAACTATCCTGAGTTCTGGATACGTTATGTTGATTTTATGGAGACTAGGGGAGGGCGAGAGCTAGCTATGTTTGCTTTAGAACGAGCAACAAAAGTTTTCTCAAAGGTAACTTCAAAATGCTTCCTGGATAGGAATTGGTCGACAACGACTTCAATTTTCACTTGAATGTTGAATCACTTTTCTTTTATTGATTGGTCTGCCGTTCTGCTATAGCTGGATCTGTTTAAGTGAATATGTAAGTTAATCAGTTATGATCTTTTTTGAAACTAAATCAGCTATAATCTTGAGGGATTACTTCTTTTAACCTTTAAATTAAGCAATTTACCAACCTCAGGTTTGTGTTGTGGATCACGTGGTTCACCTGCAAATATGTCCACTAGTTACTGTTATACTGCTGCATGAGAGCAATTTCTAGCGTGCTGCTTATCCCAATTGAGGAAACTGGTCCGTATGAATTCTGGAGACCAATTTTTACCAGTTAAATTATCAATAACAAAAAGGTCCCATAAGAAGAAAAGAATCAATAAGGAAAAATTTGAACTTTTGTTAGACGGAGTAGTACAGTGCGTTTCTTTTCAAGTTTCTGAGGGCACCAAGAAGCACATTATTTTCCTGCAGACTGTTCTTTCTTTTGCAGTGCAACATGTTGAAAATAAGCTTCATTTAAATTATTCTAGTTGAAGTTTTCTTTCCGAGTTTCTGATGGTTGGTGGTTGTGGGATTACACTGGGTATATTGTTGTTTCTGATGGTTGAGTTTGTAAAATTGTTGTTGCCTGGACAAGTTCTGCACCAAAATTTCTAGAATTTGCTTGTGAATGAAATTACTTGCTAGAAACACTTGTATTTTCAGAAGAGTGATAAGAAAAAGGACGCAGTGTTCCAAAACTAAATCATACAGTTGAGTTCTCCGGACACCATATACAATAATGTTTGATGTTAGGCGAGGACTCTTATCTCTAAGTGCTTCTTGCAGAATGTTCCAGAAATCCATCTTTTTACTGCTAGATATATGGAGCAAATTGGAGATCCAGATGGTGCTCGTGCTTCCTTTCCTCCTATTAATGCAGATTGGGACTCCTGTTTCATTCAATATGTTACTAATCGAGCAAATATGGAAAAACGTCTGGTGCGTAAGTTAACCTAGTTGTCATAAATTGAGGAACAGTCATTATTATAAGACGTTGCTTCCTGAAATTTTCCAGGGAAATTGCTCAGCTGCTTGTGATATTTACAAAAAAGCAATTAATATGGCAGTGAAGGAGCAGAAATTTCAATGCATTCCTATGCTATACATTGCTTATTATCGTCTTAGACACATGGTATGCAATTTATGCTGCAGCTTAAAACACATATTTCGCAATTGTTGGTTTAGTGGTTTCTTTTGATGTTTCACTGGTTGGGGAGGGACAAGGGTGTGAGAGATAGAGAGAAAATTATGCATGCTTACTTGATAGATCTCTTTAAATAATCAGTTCTAAGTAGTTGTAATCATATTACCCCCTATTTTGACTTTTATGCCTTGATTTACCGTCATACCGTACATTAAGTTGACTTGCTGCTTTCCTACTCTAATGATTCTTAACCCTTAGCTTTCATTGAAAGGGAGACGAAGCTAACCAAAAATGGGCCAGAAAAATGTCTCAGCTTTGGAAAGTTCGAGTAATTTGTCTGGAGCCTACGACAACCCTCGAAAGTCGAAACTCGGGCGATGATATCCCCCTTTACACTTCTCCACTTATATGCTGGACTTAGTTTGCTTGCACAGAAAAGAAGGATAAAATAATTGAACTCTTGATACAGAACAAGAGTAAAAGGAGATGTAAGAGTAGAAAATGTTGATATGACAGGGAGGGAAATTATTCGGCTTTCACAACAAAAGGGGGCGACACATAATGGTATACATGAGGAGGAACAGGGAACAGGAAGGGTAAAGGTGGTGGTGGAGAAGAAAAATGGTGGGGTAAGAAAAAGAAATGGTCGATGGATATTATAGTCATTAGTTGGATGTGATGGAATGAATGACCTGAACAAAAAGGCCAGAATGGGGGTAGACTGACTTTGTTTTTCAAGAAACTAAAAATGGAGGCAGTGCTAGACAGTGTTATAGAAGTGCGTTGGGAGGGATATGACTATGCCAGCTAGGGGAAACTTTGGTGGTATACAATTTACTATGAGATGAGAGGAAATTAGAAATATGGAACAAGGAGAAGTGAGTTCACGTTAGCGGCTCGGTTTAGAAACACCAGGAATGGGTTGGACTGGGGATTCTGAAGGGATTGCGAGGTCTTACAGGAAGGGTTCCAAGGGAACTTTTTGGAAAGAGGTGGCAGTTGTTTTCAGAAAGGGGAATATCCCATGAGTGGTAGGAATGGACTTTGACACTATCAAGTTCCCAGAGGAAAGAGGTGTAGGCGACAAAGGAGTTTTCGGAGTTTATCAATAAGCACTTCCTTATCAATCTCCCTTTGACAGTTGGTAGTCTTACTCGGTATCTTTTAAAGCGGGCTTAATAGGTCCCGGTTGCCCGCTAACCAGGAAAGACCCAGAGCATCCTCTCCCTTAGAAAGCCCACGCCCAGGCCCTAAGTACCTTTTTGAGGGCTTACCTGTGCAGTGTTGGCTGTAACGGGCTGGCGTGTCCCATCAGACATGGATCTATTTACATAATTGAATATGGAAGTTTATTACATTTATTGGGAGATAGCAGATAGTTGCTCAAATGTAATCACGAGAAAGTATCGTCACTGAATATCTACTTCATAAAAAATGAGACATGTTCTTTGGTACAAGGTCTTGTCTTTGTAAACCATTTCACACTGAAGTTAACACAACTTTTGTTGTAATTGCTCTTTCTATGGATCTTGCTCATTTTCTTGGACAGAACCTGATACTACCTTTCATTGGTGACAGATCACTGCCAGTGTGGAGGCTGCAAGAGATGTAATAATTGATGGAATAAATCGTTTCCCTGGTTGCAAACTTCTTTATGAGGTATGTTTTCCTTATCTCTGTTATGGAAAGGATGCCCTTCTTGCAACTGGTAGGTTATGTCAATATTCCCTCCTCCAAATTGAATTTCCTTGGTTCCTTGGCTGTTATTTGATGAGATACTCAGGAAGAAGTGAGGTCCACAGCTTCATCTTTTGTATCAGATTGTAGAAAATTTATTTAGTACTATTACGAAGTATGTGAGTGTTATGTAACTTCATGTTATACTATTGGTAAAAACTTTTTTTAAAAATGGAAGTAGGCAATCTTTTGGCTATACCAAGCAAGAAAATAGATTATGACATCTGAATCACGCTTCCTAAATAGGAAGGCTGTTGTCAAATATGATTCGAAAGAATATATCTGAGAAATCCCAAGTGCAGTACCTTAACCTCGCTCTTATGCTTTTTGAAGCTATGTCAGGACTCCACATTAACATGTCTAAAAGTATTATCTACCCTGTTAATGAGGTCCCTAACTCGGAGAATTTGGCAAACATCAGGTGTTGCTCAATTGGATCTTTTCTCACAACCTATTTGGGGTTACCATTGAGTGCTACTTACAAATCAGTTGGGGTTTGGAGTGGTATTGTGGAAAAGTTTGAAAGATGATTGGCTTCCTGGCAGCAACAATATCTCTCACTAGGGGGCAGGGTAAACTCATCAATAGTGTCTTGGATAGTATTCCCACCTAATTTATGTTCCTCTTCCCCATGCCACCTAAGGTGCAAAATCATCTTGACAAGATTAGGAGAGACTTCCTCTGGGAAGGTAATAGTAAGGACCACAAATTAGACCTTGTGAAATGCGCCAAAGTCACCATGCCAAAGCAATTTGGAGGCTTAGGGATTAAAGGCCTGGCATTATATAACAAGTGTATGCTTATGAAGTGGCAGTGGAGGTACAATCAGGAGACAACTGGTCTATGGAAGGAGGTGATCCAAGCAAAATTTGGTAGCACTCGTCACTGGTGCTCTAATGAAGTCACAATTCCTTATTGTACAGGGGTCGGGAAAACTATAAGGAAGTTGTGGGAGGTCTTCTAAAGCAATGCTACTCTCAAGGTGGGAAGTTGGGAGCACATCCAGTTTTGGGAAGATACTTGGCTGGGAAACGTCCTTCTTATGAATATATTCCCAAGAATATTTCAGATTGCCTCCAATCCTGTCTCAACCATCTCTCAGTGTTGGGAAGATAATATTTGGAATGTGACTCTGAGGAGAAATCTAAATGGCTGGGAGTTGGAAGGATTTATGGCCCTCATGGCCTCCATCCAGAGCAGCTCAGTCCAAGCCAAATCAGGGGTAGACTCACTTGGGGAACTAACAAGGATGGCTTCTATTCGGCCAAATAGCTACCTTTAAAAAAAAAATATTAATGTTTCCCAACAAAGTACTAGATTCTTGACTACCCACTAGTTGATTCCCAACATATTGCAAGCCTAACTTAGTTGATTTTCCCAAATCTAACCAAGAAGCATCAAGTATGTTCCAATTTAGGCTACAAGTATGAAAAAATATCTGTAACCTCAATCGATAGACCTGGGTTAATTGATCCGTCAATTAACATAGAATCTTCTTATATGCTGCTTGGACTCTCCAAAACTTTTGTTGCGCCCCTGTCGGATCCTCCAAAAAATGCACTAATTTTGGAGGATCCGACACATGCCTGTTGGTATTTTTGATGAGTCTGAGCAACATAGATCTTGTTAATTAACATGTAACTTCCTTCCCAAGTTTCATTAAGGCTAATAGGGGATATTGCCCTTTGAAAAGCAATAAAACACGAGATTCGTCAAACATACAAAGATCCATTATTAAACAATAATAATTCATCAATACAAAAGCAACAAGAGATAATCAAAACCCTAGCTAAGTATCTTTACTAGCACTATTCACAATATGAAATTAAACTAATTACACCACCGATATTCATTACAGAACACGGAAATGAATATTAAAGTAAGAAAAGATAAGAAATTCTCAATCGAAGTGCTCTAATATTCAATCTTCAAGGTGTTTGACTGTTGATTCCTTGCTCCCAAAGCTTGAAAATAGCCACAAGTAGCCATTTTTGTGGGAATTAAATGGTGCATGCTAGGAGCACAGTTGATTTTCTCCATTCATGGCACAAACAGGATATGCATAAAGCATTGGGTTACATCTGGAAGTCTATCCCAGCAGTAGTTTGGTGGGTCGTATGGAGAGAGAAATGCTAGAGTTTTTTATTATATCATAAAGGACAATGTAGTTAGAACCTGTTTGGATGCGCTTACGAGCCATAAGTTCAGAATCCAACTTATGGCTTATTTTTGTCTTAAAAACAAGTTCTTAATAGCACTTCATTTTATTTTATCCAAACACTACAAAAGTGCTTAAAAACTATTGTCTTAAAAGTTAAAAACACTTAAAATAAGCCCAATCCAAACAGGCTCTTAATCTAAAGCACAAATGTTTATTTTTGCTTAGTTTTTGGTGCAACATAACCTCAATAAATGTATTAGAGCCGGAGGTGTTGGCTGACTTTCTTAGCTCTTTACACTCACTGTTAAGTTATCTTCTGGATGTACTTCTGTCCAGCTTCTCTAAATTTGCCCCC